>NW_011500171.1:11538-54815 GCF_000495115.2 Populus euphratica
TATTACTATTACTATTACTATTACTATTACTATTACTATTACTATTACTATTACTATTACTATTACTATTACTATTACTATTACTACTACTACTACTACTACTATTATTAGTATTATTATTGCTATTATATTATTGTTGTTGTTATTGTTGTTACTATTGTTGTTGTTTATAATTATTGTCTATAATTTGTACAATTAACCTCTCTGTGGTTCGACCTCAATCTTGTCGGGTTATTTATTACTTCAACACTCCTGTATTTGGGAGAAAACATCAATCTTTTAGTCGCGTCAGTAGCACACCTAGATGGGTGTACACCTAGTATGGGCTTCAACTAGTATACCTAAGTTCATACACCTTGGTAAAAGTTGGGTTCAGATATGGTAGCTCAATCATATAGAAATGTTTTTTAGGCTTTTCAGGGGGTTTTTTGGGCCCATTAAATTTAGATTTATCATAAAGAAACCACTTCAATTAGTATTTATCATGAGTTACAAAAATAAAAAAAAAATGCAAATATCTAGTTTACGACGATCATACTTTCTCAACCAAAATGATTCATTATCTTCATCAATAATGTTTTCATTGTCATCGTTGTCATCTATATTATCATTGACACTGCCATCAATATTGTTATCACTACCACTATAGGAAACATATTTAATAACTTGATTCATAACATTATCATAATCTTTATCAAATAGATCATTAAACTATTGCGCGTTCATATTTACAATGCAAAAGAATTATTTTAGTGAAATTAACTCTTATTTAATCAATATTGAGTTGTTCGGAACTTAATATATACATGTCAATAAAAAAATTATAATAGATTTTAAATAAATGATTTTGAATTTATTTAATGTCCATTAAATTAATAAATAAATGTAAAAACTTCTTCTATTAAATTTATGTTTAACAAATTACATTAAAACAAACAAAATAAATAATCAATCTATTTTACAATATTGTTTTTAACAAAGACAATATCACATGCAAAATAGCATGATCATGTTTCAAAATTTATAAACAATAAAAATGGAGTTATGTTTTAAAAACAAGATCATTTTTGCAAAAGATATAACAAAAAGATGTTGTTTCATATGATTTTTATTTTGGTCCTCCAATTTCACATTATTAATTACAATCAAAATATAAAAAGCTGGAAAAAAATTCTTACTAGTGTTATTGATGTTTGAGAGACGAGGCCGATTGGAGAAAATGAAAAAGAGAGATTAAGAATTTGGGACACTGGAGGAAATGAAAATGAGAGATTAAGAATTTGGGAAAGTAATTTACAGTGAAAAATCAAGCCATTTCAACTGCCATCCAACAAATATGCAACTTTCAAATCTATTATAAGTATTTCGAAGATGCAATGAGGATGAAAAAGAGTAATCATATTAATAGTTAGGGCTCACCAATTTGATAAGAAATTATTTTTCAAACAAATCATTCTCTTTGTCAGGTAATGCTAATTATTGTTAATTAAGTAAATCATGAAAATATATACATTAATTGTTCTATTCATGCTTTACTCACCAGAAAAATAGTTTAAGAACCTAGAAAAAAATTATGCTAGTTTATGTGCACTTGAACTTATCTAGTAAATTTTTTTGATGCATCCTATAACATTACATATATGACATTAAATCCTTGTTTAGTATATCAATATATATGTGTGTGTATGCGCGCGCGCGCACTCATATATGACATTAAATCCTTGTTTAGTATGTCAATATATATGTGTGTGCGCGCGCGCGCGCACTTGGTATTATGCTAGTTGCAATTCAAAACACAAAAAATATTACTTATCTTACAATAATTTTTAATCCATGAATAGAAAATAATATATTTGAAAGTAATCTATAAAGCTTTTAGGAAACAATGAATTATATAAGAGTGTCAACAATGTTAAAACCAAGTTTGACTATTAGTTATTACAATTCCAAATAAACATTCAAACCTAACTATTCTTACCTAAACTTCTCACAGAATAGTAATCCAAGTTGATAACACTACAGCTATAATAGATATTAAATTTGAAATAAACATCAGTACCACATTCAATTTACACAATAAAATTCAAACAAACATTAGTACTACATTTAATTTATACAATGTTGTATTGTCTATATTTGAAATAAAGATACATTGCATGTTCAACAACATAAAACTAATGGGGATATGTTAAAATCAACAACAACATAATAATCATGGCTATCATAACAGTGGCCAGAAGTGCACTGAAGCATCAAGCCTCGTTTAGACTATTTTTAAAATATAACAATTTAAATTAATATTAGGTTTATGAAGAATTTTATACATACATGAACAATACAATTTATAGCATGGAAAGAAATTGTAATGACTTATCTAACACAAATAAATTGAAATATGAACATCAATCAAAATAAAAAAGATATTACATACATAAAAGTTTGCTAATATTTTTTATAAAACATAAGTGAAACATTATTAAACAAAATATTATGATTTCATTAGGATAAAAAGATTAAACCTAACCTAAGGGTTCAATGTTTGATCTTTTTTCAAACATTAACTTTAACCATATAAATTTTCTTTTCATATTTCCTATTGCTACCCACATTTCCCTTTTCCTTTTAACTAAGAAAAACTTAGTTATAAAAACATGCAACTCGCTACCAAAAACAACATCATCAATAGAATGAAACTTTTGCATTATCTCGTTTATGTTTCGCCCTTTATTATCTCTAAAAATGGATGTGCAATCACTTCTATTAGACACACTATCAACTAATTGATTTAAATGTCAAAAACATTGCGCTCATATTATAGAATCACTTTCTTTTTCCCACTCTTGTAGATTGTTGAGTGGCTTTTCTCTTTCCATCACTATTGTGGTTGCTACCACCATTTGCAATTTTAACACTAACAACCATGTTACTCGTATCATCAGAAAAAATTTGGTAAACTATCCTTCTCTAAATCTGTATTTTCTTTTTCAAGATTGAAATCCTTTTTATTAGTATTTCTTAATCCATCATCTCCACCATCATCATTAGATAACATTTCTTGAGATGGAGCCAAAATAAACTATCCAGTTGTAATAATATTTATAAATATAATGTCATAGTTACATCATAATATTGGCTCAATATTGAAATGTCTAAACTTTTTAGCTCCTCTTATTTCTATAATAAAAAAAATAAATGAAATTAATGAATCACAATGAATGAAATAAAAGCTTAGATTAGCTTAATGTAATTGCAGAGATGAATTAACAACAAAATGACTTGGATTTTGAATTTTCTCCTCTCATAAGTTGTATAAATTATTACTAATTTAAAACTCCAACCAACTCCAAGTTTAAAAATTAACTTCTTCTATATCTTTCATTTGTTTACTCCATCTTATTTATTATTTAATTGTGCTTTTATGAATGCATGCCCTGCTTGCTCTTTAAATCTAATTATAATGAATTTTCATCCAACTTTGTTAAAATGTGTATTTAGTCTCATGTCTTTCTCAATCTCCTTGATACATGTCATAGAAAGTCTGTAACATATCTTTAGTCTAACATGTTTTAACAGTTAATGTCCTAGGTATAATGCAATCATTAACAATAATCATATGCATAAACTTTTGAGGGCAATAATACATAAATGAAGTGTTATTGATGGATAATACGCAAAAAAAATAAATACAATATAGGCATGAGGAAGGTTAAAACAAAATAAGATAACACATAAATGAAGGATTAAACTAGTGATAATCATAAATATTGTTGCATAAGAAGGAAAAAAATGTGACATATCAAGTTAAAAAAAATAGTGGAATGTCATTTGAAATTGCCATCAAATAGAAATAATAAAAGATAAAATTAGCAGTATAATAAAGAAAAAATAATAACTTTGTGGTGAAGGAAAAAAAAACACGACAAAACATATAACAAAAGAAGTATGATAAAAACAACAATATATATTGTATTGAAACTAATAAGAATAAAAAACAACAATCTAACACAATGAATTTGCAACTTGTAGGCAATCAATGATAGACATGAAAGACATTTCACATTGCAAATGGCCATTTCAATTTAATATCTTACTTATAAAATTATGGTGATAATTGTTCAATCCTTTAATGCTAATATTATCAATTCAAACTAGCAATGTGAATTCTAACATATTTTTTATATTTTATGCTTTAATAAGATTTATTTCAAGCTTTGGCTATTGTTAACTACTATATACTAATTAGTCATTATTGTCATCTACCAATAACCTCACTTACCACTATCCAGTTTTACTTGAATCGTTCTTTTTTATTTATTTTATAAATAGTTACTTATCCTGGTCCACTTCAAGTTTTCTCATAATTTTAAGAGATTTATCTTAATTGATGTTTATTTATTATTAATTAAATAAGAATTATGATTTGAATAAGTGAAGTATGAAGTGATAAACAAATACTGGGGTTTGGTAAATAAATTTAAAGGTAAACATTATTATTAAAAAGAAAAACAAATGATATATTTTTCATGCCTAATACAAACAATGTAGTTAAAATCTACCTAGCTATGACATCTTTATGTAGGCAAAACCTATATAGGGTTAAAGAAAGATTCAAAAATTGATCATCCATCATGATAGTGATATATACAAAGCTTCCTCTCGATATGATGAAATATATTATTTCTAGATTGCTCCTAGAACTTCTAAATTGATTCATGTATGGTTAGAGTAATGGCCTTTACTTCTTCACTAGCTCGAGCTTCCCTTATTTCCTCATCAATCTCCAACTCAATTGTGATAATCTTAATAAAGATATATAACCATATCAGTATCAATCTTATAATTTTTTAAAAATCATTGTTGTATTCTATTAGTGGTGGCAGAGACAATTCATATTGAAAATAACAATTGATTTCATTAAACAGAAACTTTTGAATTCAGGGTTGTTTAAGATTTACATAAATTATCTAAAAACCTAAACACATAATTGAAAGATAATGTAATGAAAAGTAAAGAATCCTAAAAACATTATATAATGTATGTAGTCATTAATATAACATAATCGATTTTATTTTACATATAGTTTTAAATGGAGGATTTTGGAGGAAAATTGGATTACCTAATTTGTAATCCCTCATCTACTGAAATTTATTTAATGATCTGGGTTTTTTTTTTATGAACCTCAAAAATTACAGTGCATAATTTTTGTTCCTACAATAAAACAAAATGCAAAACTTTAACTTAACAAAAAAAAGGTGATGATTTTCACAGGATAAGTAATTACATAACATTTAACATGCAAATATTGCCAATAAGCAAAATAAATGTTAGGCTTAACTTATCAATATCTATTAACGTTAATCACAATGTTTTGTCAACACAACATGGAAAAGGATGAAAACAAAACAAACATGATTAAAGGATATTAGTAATCCTAAAAGATGATAAGGGTTATTTGTGTCAGTTGCTTACTTGTTTTTTGAGTGCAGACTTTATGAAGAGAATAAAATGAGGTGTGACCTTATATTATCAATACCACAAACATAAGAGAAGCAAAACAAAAAGGTAGGAAGGATTATAAGTGAGTGAAGGAAACACGTAGAAAGAGGAGGCTAATTGGGAAGATGATGAGGTTATTTTGATTAGTGAATAAAACAGTGGTTATTTTCTTTTTTCTATCAAAACTTCTTGATGAAAACAAATGAATTAAAACTAAGATTGTAATTCAACAAAAGCAAGTTGCACTTGTTTTTTATGAACTTGTGGTTGGACCACCATTTTCAATGGATCCTGCATTTAAACACTATGGTTTAAATATTAACCAAATACTTTAAATTTATGATTTGTTCTAAACATAGAAACCGTTATAGAAATAAACACCCTTAAATTTTTTTATATTAGAAAAAAATTGCTCTTATGCCACACCAGCTATCACCTTATTTAAGTAATATAGAAGTTAAGAAATCTTAAGAAAAAGCAAAGAAAAAATAGCTATTTAGGGTAAGGATGCGAACATGCAAAAGTATCGCAACACAAAAGACATTATGAGAAATCAAAAAAATAAAATAAAATAACAACAAACCTTATATTAGTGCCCATATATATAGTTTCTTTGATTAAGTACCAAATAATCAATTTTATTAATTAGATTCCTAGTTCGTACGTCATATTTCATACATCATTTTGCTCATGACAATTACTTGTTTTTTAATTGACCAAGTTTCAGCTAATAAAATACTTAATTGTAATTTTTTTAGTTCAAGAAAAGCTTGGGTAAGATTTTACTAGTGTCGCTTATGATTTAACATTAAATATATTGAAAAGAAGATTTGTTGTGAGAGATAAGTTGTGAATTATTTTTCAATATTGATATTAGTTATTAAAAACATGTTTGAAATTGTGATAAAAGTTGTATTTTAAAGTATTTTTAGTTTAGAAATATATCAAAATAATATATATTTTTTTTTTAAATAAAAAATATTTTTAAAAACAAGTGAATATTTCACGTATAAAAAATAGAAAAACTAGGATTAATTTGAAAGCACACGTTTAACAATTGCGTTTTATAACTCCTCCAAATATTTTAATACAGGGATTTGATTGGGAAAACTTCAGAGATGGGTGATCTAATTAATAAAATCAGCAGTTGGGGGACTCAATTGATAAACTATATATACGTGCATGAGGTTTCCCAAAAAAACACAAAAATATTTTTCGTCTGTTTATTTGTATTTTATACATAATTTATACTCTAACCAATTAACTAAACAATTAACTAAACAAGTAGTTTTTCCATGTTAGATCTTGTTTGTTTTTGTATTTTAAAAGTATTTTTAAAAAAATTAATTTTTTTTATTTTAAATTAATATTTTTTAGTATATTTAGTTCATTTTAATATTTTAATATGGTGATATTAAAAATAATTTTTTTTAAATAAAAATATTATTATTTTAATATATTTTTAAATAAAAAATATTTTTAAAAACAAGTGAATATTTCACGTATAAAAAATAGAAAAACTAGGATTAATTTGAAAGCACACGTTTAACAATTGCGTTTTATAACTCCTCCAAATATTTTAATACAGGGATTTGATTGGGAAAACTTCAGAGATGGGTGATCTAATTAATAAAATCAGCAGTTGGGGGACTCAATTGATAAACTATATATACGTGCATGAGGTTTCCCAAAAAAACACAAAAATATTTTTCGTCTGTTTATTTGTATTTTATACATAGTACGTATAACAAAATACAAAAAAAAAAGAAGAAAGAAAGGTGAAAGGGATCAAATCTGAAACCCTAACGCGGAAGGAGGAGAAGAAGAAGCCTTCTAATGTGAAGAAGATACTTTCCTCACAATTTTATCACAGCCATTAGAGTCGTCTCCTTCTCCATCTCCTTCAAGTTCCTGTGAACATGCAGGCGGTTAATTTCATATAAGAGAAAAAAAACCGACAATGGCGTCGAAAGGCCCGAGGTCTAAGCTTGATCACGAGACCAGAGCTCGGCGTCAAAAGGTTTGTAGTTAGTAACTCTTTTTATTTTATTTGTTTTCTGAGTGAATGTGTGAAGGTTTTTTTAATGGACTTTGAAGAGCTAATTTCTACATTTTCTAGTCATAATTTTGAAAAATAAGTAATCTTACTTAATTTCTATGCAAAATTTAGAAGTTTTGGGTTTATTGATGAATGGGTTTGTAGGCACTGGAAGCTCCGAGGGAGCCGCGTCGCCCTAAGGCTCACTGGGATCACGTCTTGGAGGAAATGGTTTGGTTATCGAAGGTAACTCATTAAGTAGTTGATTGATGCATGCTTGAAAGTATTAAGTTCAGGTTTTCTCTTCTAATTAAACTGTTACTTACAGGACTTTGAGTCGGAGAGGAAATGGAAATTGGCACAAGCGAAGAAAGTGGCTTTAAGAGCCAGTAAGGGCATGTTGGATCAGGCCACCAGAGGAGAGAAGAAACTGAAGGTTCTGGTTTCTTGTTTCTTTATGATTTTTGTGTTTTTCGGGGTCTATGAGAAGAATGGGCTGAATTGATTTCATTGGTACCAGGAAGAGGAGCAGCGGCTGCGAAAAGTTGCTCTTAATATTTCAAAGGATGTAAAGAAATTCTGGGTTAAAATAGAAAAGCTGGTAAATTTATCTATAATGATTTGATTCTTCATCAACTTTTTTTTTTCCTCTTTGAAACTATATGCGACTGTTTCTCCAGGTACTTTACAAGCATCAGATGGAGCTTGATGAGAAGAAGAAAAAGGCACTTGATAAGCAGCTTGAGTTTCTTCTAGGACAAACTGAGAGGTGGTGTTTCTTTTTCCTTATTCTTGTTTCTAACATTGACTTGGAACTTTGCCCTGTTAATTATGTTTTGTGAATTGGCAATTGAATATGCATTTCGTGTTGCCAGGTACTCTACAATGTTAGCAGAAAATCTAGTGGACAAACCATCAGAGCAATATGCTGCACAAGATAAACCGAGAATTGCATACAATAAAGGAGATGATGCTAATATACCTGAGCAAGTCAATGATGGTAAGCAGAGTCACTTAGTCTGATTATTAGTTTCTTACTTAGGTAAGAGGCAGATTTCCTTACCAAATGTTTGGCACAATTGTTTAGAGCCTCAGTTGGACAGTACAGACAATGACGATGAGTATGATGTGCAATCTGAAGATGAAGTGGTGAGTTGCCTTTCATGTCTCTGTCATCTTATGTAAAGTATTTTTCCCTTACTCTTTTTTTAACTCAAGATGTAGTTATAATTCAAAAACTCGTGTTTGCGATCAAATTAGGGCTGGCTGTACTATCTGTCACTTGATCTGCTCATTTAGAGGCTGTTTGTTTTCGTGCTTAAAACTGCTTTTGAGTGCATTTGGCTTGAAAAAGCATTAAATTGATGTTTTTTTTAATGCTTTCCAATGGTTTTGATGTGCTGATTTCAAAAATGAAAAACAAATCTGATTTTTTTTAATGCTTTCCAATGGTTTTGATGTGCTAATTTTTTATATTGATGCATTTTCAAGCGAAAGCTTTTGAAAAGCACCTTGCACCACAATACCAAACACACTAGGGTGTGGCTTGTAGGATTCTACTACTAGGAACCTGCTGAAATGGCATAAACTTATCTGTTGTTTATATATCATGCTTGAATGGTGAGATTCTGTTTTGGGTATACCCTTGTGTTTACTATTGTTTTCTCAGGTACCTTATGTGAAGCCTTAAGCTGTATTTGATACTGCCCCTTTTGTTAGCTAAAAAATTTGTGGAACTGTGATGGTGATTCCTTTTGTTTGTCCTGCATTTTGAATTGGCATACAATTACTAACGATCTCGCTTACTAATATTTGTTCTAGGAAGATGATGAGCATACTATTGAGGAAGATGAGGCTCTTATAACTGCAGAG
Organism: Populus euphratica; assembly: GCF_000495115.2. NCBI lineage: Eukaryota > Viridiplantae > Streptophyta > Magnoliopsida > Malpighiales > Salicaceae > Populus > Populus euphratica. The sequence continues at coordinate 20,945 of NW_011500171.1, forward strand.
GAAAGACAAGAAGAATTGGAAGCTCTGCACAACGAAAAAGATATTCCACTCGAGGAGCTATGTAACCGTTATACTGTAGAGAAAGGTAGAAAGCTGTTCTCATGATTTTTCTTTTTAATTTTGGAGATACCATTTTTCCTACACCTTTTATTCGATTTGCTGTGTTATGCGTGCTGTCTATGGTTATAACCACTTAAATAGTGTTGTGTATGAGTTGATGCAAACCGCTTTGTTAAAGGCTCTCTATCCCTGTCTACACGCACATGTATTTATCTAGATGACCTTGTTCACTGTGTTTCTTCTCTGCTATATCATTCAATTGGTTATTTCCCCAACTGTTTTTTCAGGTAGCAGAGAAAGTAGTGAAAATGGAGCTAAGCCATCTGCAAATGGGGAAGACCATTGTGAGAGTAAGCTGCTGTGGATGAATCATGTCTCTAGCAAGCAATTTGATTGTCTGATATTATTGTCTGGTTATATAATTTGCAGGGAAAGGAAACAATATGTCTGCTGCTAGTGACATGGAGATAAGCTGCTCACCTGTTAATGCTAGTCGTCGTTGTGTAAGTTGTATGTGTTTGTAGTTGCCATTGCTGAATTACTAAATTCAGCTAAAACGGTTCAACATAATGTCTATTATCTAATAATAGGGTAAAAATAATGGTGCCTTGCCCATTCCAGACAATGACTTATTGGAAATCAGGACCAATGAAACCAGAAATCAGTTAAGTATTTCTGATGATCCAGCCAAAGAACGTGTGCCATATGATTTCAGTGATGAACAGGCAAGATACTATACACACATGCACACACCAGTCTGAACTCTCTGCCTTCATATTCTATTTTGTCCCTTCTAGGCTACCTATGTCTAATTATTAGAGATTTAATTATCAGGTGTAAAGAAATATATACATATATAAACAATCCGTTTCTGTAGATTTGAATTTTCCATATAGTTTTTATTTTTGTCAATTTGGTGATTATTTGGGAAAATGAATCAACTGTCAAGCAACTAGAACAGAATTTGACCTGGATCTCATTCTGAAAATCATCACTTGCATCTCTGCTTCAGAAGCAAATATTTGATGATCAAAGCTTGATTGTGGTAAAACTACTTCAGAAAATTAGTGGGGAACATGGAGAATGGACGAAGAAGGTTGTAGGTGATAGAATAAATTAATTGGTTGAGACTGATTTTCGTTTTTGTAGCATTCATGACAGTCATTACTATTATCAAACCAATTGCAACTTTTTTTTATGATGTGGATTCAAAAAAATGCTGTTATATTGCTGTATAATGGTAATGGGACCCTAAGATGCTCGTAAAGATCCGTGTGATGGCTGATATTTAATGGTGAATCCATTTGAGGGACCAGAGTAATGAAAATAGAGTTGATGCCTCTCACAACAATTTTGACTGCAAAGAACTGCTACTTGATTTCTTTCTTTCAGTTTTTCTTTTTTCCTTTTCTTGAATAATAATGCAGATTCTGTCTTATATACACATGGATGGTTTTCAAACATTTTCCCCCTCAATGCTATCTGCCAGGAATCTCATCTATTTCTTCTCCCTATGGAATTACGGGTTTCTGTTTTGATCGAGTGAGACTAACTATTACTAGAAATATCTCAAGAGAAAAAAAGATAAACTAGAAATGGTTTAGATTTGAGGTGAAACACTTCTCTGCTGCTACAAAGTTCATCTGCTCTGATCTTCAAAAAGGAAGGCTAGTGTAAGGGGGGACGTGGTCTCATTTCCACAGTTGCCTCAAGAGAACATTTTGTTATTTCAGAAAAGGGGAAACAAATAAGGAAGGAAATCAATTAATATTAATCAAAGTTTATTTACATACATGCTACTACTGTTTTTCTGAACCAAATTTAATTCCTACATATTCCAGGCATGAGCTCATCTATGAAAATTTTAATGTTTTTCTACTGCTGTGTGAAGCTTTAACCAAGTCCTGTTTCTTGAATTGCACTTGCTTATCTATGCAAAGCATGGTCAGCTAATGAAAAAATAAAAAACACTTTTTGACCCTGAGTTGTGTCCAAAATCTATGCACTCCTATTACTTTGATGCTGCCATTAGTTCACCACCTTTTTTTTTTTTTCCTTTAAAATTTTATTGCCGGTGTTATAATAAATGGTTTCATTGATTTATATTTGATATTTATACTCACTTGTATCTTCTGTGATGTAGGAAGATGGTGATTTCAATCTTGCTGCACAAGAAGAAAAGGTACGTGTTAGCTATGATTTAGTCTTTCATGTGGTTATGATTCTGTTCTTACCTTCTTTCCTGGTCTTATAGTTTTTCCCCTACAACCTGAGCATAAATTTTTATTTTTATTTTCAATAATGAATTTATTTTCCCAAATGCAAATTCAATAGAATCCATTTGTAAATTTTACATGGGATGAAGTTTTTTTCAGTACCTTTCCTGCTATATATTGGTTGAAACTTGACATAATGATTTTAATCAGTGTGTTGTTATGGCAGACGTTGATATGGCTTTTGCGTTTCTCTTCTTGTTGGAAGTCTTACTGTTTCTAGGATGATATAAGAAGTCTGTGATGCATTCTGTTGAATGGAGGCTACTAGGTTAACCTTCCGGCTTCCATAGAGCTGTATCTGCTTCCATGCATAAGGCTAAACCCATAAGTTCACCCTTGTGTTATCCTAGATTTGTTGACTGAGCTTCTATGTAAATAACTTGGTTAGTCGAACCCTAAATTCTCCAATTTTGATCAATGAAGAAGAATTAATCCAAATTGATATGTATGGTAGTATTTTTTGTCATGGCATGTACCCCCCCTTCTAATGTTTTGCATGTCACTAATATGAAACTTCAGAGGGTGCATTAATTGCTTGTTTCTAGTTAATGGTAAAAATCATGAATAATAGAAGTTTGAAATACAAACAATCAAAGGCATAGAACATACCGTATGCTTTTCTGAAAACCAGATGAAAAAGACAAACAAAATCAAAGGGATCCAGATAAGCGCTTGAACAAATAAAAAAACAAAGACAAACAGTAAAAGAATTATATATATATATATATAGAAACAATTGCACTTTTACATCTCCATTGAACCCATCACAGTTTTTCATCTCTGTTGAAATGCGTTGCTGCAAGTAGTGCAGGGGTGTTGCCGGGGAAAACAGTGTTGGAGTACATTGTAGGTGGAGGTTGCATTGTTGGTGGCATGACTGGTAGTGGCTATAGATCTTGCTTAAAGAGATAGCAGATTTGTTGTTTTTGGTATGGATTGAAAGCAAGAGAAAAGAACCAGATTTTGTTAGAAAAAAAGGCTCTTTTGTGTCCAGTACCAAAACCATCAAGTTATTCAATGACAAAGGACCTTTTTAGAGTACTTTTCACTGGTTTTTTGGTTAAAAAAATGGTTTTGGTATGGAATAATGAAATAGATTTTGTTGGATCAGTCTGAATAGTAAAGAGGTTGGAGATTGGGATTCTATCCCACGAGAGGAGGAAGAAGTTGGACTTTGGGGACATTGCATGATTTTTCAATTTTAGTTTGCAGATCTGCAGTTGTGCAAATCACTAGGAGATTAAGCTTTTCCCATGTGTCAAGTTGAATAAAGAAATGCAGCCTCAGCCAGATAAATCAATTTGCACCACCGCTGATGGATCAGAATGTGCTACTCCGCGACCAGCAAGTATTTCCAAATTGAATAAAATTCTTACATAAATACTAAACTTAGAAGAAAAAAAAGGGATTAAATTTAGAGAAGAATATGAGCCATTGGATCATAATCTTAATGTCGGACCCAAAAAGTGGGCCCAGTAATCCACTGGCTCGTGTATTCTTGAAGTTTTTTATTTATATTCAGCTTTACTCTAATAGAGAATAAACAAGAATAGTATAGATATTGGAATTTTTCTTCTTATTAAGAACTTAAAATCCTTTTTCTTTATTAAAAACCGTTGTGTATATATTCTGTTTCTTCTTTTCAGAATATACTAACACTCAGACAAACAGACTTTAATAATTTGGCTCGTCTTAAGGTTTGATTGACCTATTGATTGAATTTAAGGTTTGATTGGCCATTTTATTTATGTAGGGGCTTATTGAAATTGATGATTTTAAGTTTTGATGGAAAATGATGCATGTCATAGGGGCTTAATTGACGCTAGATTTTATCGATTGAAATTGATGAATTTAAAGTTTGATTGACCAGATTATTTATATAGGGGCTTAATTGATGAATTTTGGATAAAGCAAGGACATACTTGTGAATTTATTGCAAGGGGTTACTATGAAATATTGTGACTATCTGATTGTGTACTTCATCTTTATTACAATCCTAAATCATTCAATGAACTGAGTGTCTATTATTAGGTCCTCTTTCTTATATGTATTTAGATGTAATTATTAGGTCCTCCTTCTCTCACTATGTTTTGAACAGAATTGTTTTAATATGATCAAATGAAGTTCAGATAGTACAATTTATGTGTATGCTCATTTGCCATGTTACAGATTTCAAAGGCTGAATTTTTTACTATGATTTGTCACTGGCTTCAATGTTCAGGATGACGAGACAACCTTGTTGGAGGAGGAAGAGCTGGCAAAAGCAGATTCAAGGAATCCCATAGATGAGGTAAAGAACTAGTTGGATGTATCATATTTCTTTGTGTTCCATAACCTGTGTTTTGGTGAAGAAATCCATGGTTTTTCAACAAAATTTTATTATAAGTCCTGATTGTCTTTGCTAGTTTAATTGTTTTATTTTTAATCACTCTGCCTGAGATAGCTGCTAATTCACAGATCTCATTGCTGCAAAAGGAGAGTGAAATCCCTTTGGAACAATTGCTTGCAAGGTATACCAAGGTGGGTTAAGGAATTGCTTCTGCACAGACCTTTTTCTCATATTGTATGTTGATTTATTTATATTATCCATGCCTTCTTATAGGAGCCTAACAATGAAGTTTCAGAGGATGAATCTGAATGTGCATCTTTATTATCAGACAATGTGTCAAATTCCCCAGGCCATGAAGATGAACTGAAGCAGCTGGATAACTCAATGGATGGAATTTTTGAACGTGGAAACCATCCTCTTGTAGAAGAACTAGAAAAGGGAAATGAAAAAATTTCTGAAGATGGAAGTGAGAGTGAGAATGGGATTGCTGATGCTGCTGCTGCTGCAAGATCTGCACAACCAACAGGCAATACATTCTCAACAACTAAAGTGCGCACGAAGTTCCCTTTTCTTCTTAAGTATCCTCTTCGTGAATATCAACATATAGGCCTTGATTGGCTTGTTACAATGTATGAGAAAAGATTAAATGGGATTCTAGCTGATGAAATGGGGCTTGGAAAGACGATCATGACTATTGCTTTGCTTGCACACCTAGCATGTGAAAAGGGAATATGGGGTCCTCATCTGATTGTGGTTCCGACAAGTGTCATGCTTAACTGGGAAACAGAGTTTCTTAAATGGTGTCCTGCCTTCAAGATTTTAACATATTTTGGCAGTGCAAAAGAGCGTAAATGCAAGAGGCAAGGTTGGCTGAAACCAAATTTCTTCCATGTATGCATAACAACTTACAGACTGGTTATACAGGATTCAAAAGTCTTCAAGAGGAAGAAATGGAAGTATTTGATTTTGGATGAAGCTCATCTGATTAAAAATTGGAAGTCCCAGAGATGGCAAACTCTTTTAAATTTCAATTCAAAAAGACGCATCTTATTAACTGGCACACCTCTGCAGAATGATCTCATGGAACTCTGGTCACTAATGCATTTCTTGATGCCCCACATCTTTCAATCTCACCAGGAATTTAAGGACTGGTTCAGCAATCCAATAACTGGGATGGTGGAGGGACAAGAAAGAGTGAACAAAGAAGTTGTTGATCGTTTGCACAATGTTCTCCGTCCGTTTATCCTCCGTCGATTGAAAAGGGATGTGGAGAAGCAACTCCCCATGAAACTTGAGCATGTCATTTATTGTAGACTTTCAAGGAGGCAGCGTAACTTGTACGAGGATTTCATTGCTAGCTCAGAGACACAAGCTACTCTTGCCACTGCCAACTTTTTTGGGATGATCAGCATTATAATGCAACTTCGTAAAGTTTGTAATCATCCCGACTTATTTGAGGGTCGTCCAATTATTAGTTCTTTTGATATGGCTGGTATGGACATCCAATTGAGTAGTTCTGTTTGTTCAATGTTTTCACCTGGCCCATTTTCATCTGTAGATCTTTGTGCTCTGGGGCTTGTATTTACACATCTTGATTTTAACATGGTTTCTTGGGAGAGCGATGAAGTAAAGGCTATTGCAACTCCTTCAAGATTAATTGAAGAGCGTGCCAATTTGGCTAACATAGAAGATGTTGGGCCTGGGTCTAAACATTTGAAGAGGTTGCCTGGAACAAATATTTTTGAAGAGACTAGAAAGTCATTATTGGAGGGGAGATTAAGAGAGATGAAGCAACGGGCAGCATCTATTGCATGGTGGAATTCCTTGAGGTGTCGGAAAAAACCCATATACTCAACAACCCTACGAGAACTTCTCACAGTGAAGCATCCTATCTATGATATCCATCGCCAAAAAGTTGAGGGACTCTCCTCCTTATGCTCCTCTAAGCTTGGTGATGTTGTTCTTTCACCAATTGAACGATTCCAGAAGATGACTGATCTTGGAGGGTCGTCCAATTATTAGTTCTTTTGACATGGCTGGTATAGACATGCAATTAAGTAGTTCTGTTTGTTCAGTGCTTTCACCTGGGCCATTTTCATCTGTAGATCTTTGTGCTTTGGGGCTTATATTTACTCATCTTGATTTTAGCATGGCCTCTTGGGAGTATGATGAAGTAAAGTCCATTGCAACTCCATCAAGATTAATTAAAGAGCGTTCCAACCTGGATAGCATAGAAGTTGGACCGGGATCTAAACATTTGAAGAAGTTGCCTGGAACAAATATTTTTGAAGAGATTAGTAAGTCATTATTGGAGGAGAGATTAAGAGAAGTGAAGCAACGGGCAGCATCTATTGCATGGTGGAATTCCTTGAGGTGTCAGAAAAAACCCATATACTCAACAACCCTACAAGAACTTCTCGCAGTGAAGCATCCCATCTATGATGTCCATCGCCATAAAACTGAGCGACTCTCCTACTTGTACTTCTCTAAGCTGGGTGATGTTATTCTCTCACCAATTGAACGGTTCCAGAAGATGATTGATCTCGTGGAATCATTTATGTTTGCAATTCCAGCAGCACGTTCCCCTGCACCTATCTTCTGGTGCAGTCAGACCAGAACTCCTGTGTTTCTGCATTCAACTTATGAGGAGAAATGCTCTGAAATGTTGTTGCCTCTTCTTTCACCTATTAGACCTGCAATTGTTCGGAGACAACTTTATTTCCCAGACAGGCGTCTAATACAGTTTGACTGTGGTAAATTGCAGGAGCTTGCAATTTTGCTAAGGAAGTTGAAGTCAGAAGGACACCGGGTATTAATATTCACACAGATGACTAAGATGCTTGATATTTTGGAGGTTTTCATGAATTTGTATGGCTACACTTACATGCGTTTAGATGGATCCACTCAACCAGAAGAGAGACAAACATTAATGCAGCGTTTCAACACAAATCCCAAAATCTTTATCTTCATTTTATCAACCCGTAGTGGAGGTGTTGGCATCAATCTTGTTGGGGCAGATACTGTAATATTCTATGATAGTGACTGGAATCCTGCGATGGATCAACAAGCCCAAGATCGCTGCCATCGGATAGGACAGACACGTGAAGTACATATCTACAGGTTAATCAGTGAGAGCACCATTGAAGAAAACATCTTAAAGAAAGCCAATCAGAAGCGTGCTCTTGATGATCTAGTTATACAGAGTGGAGGATACAACACAGAATTTTTCAAGAAGCTTGATCCTATGGAATTGTTTTCTGGGCATAAAACACTTCAGATTAAGAACATGCAGAGGGAGAAAAACAATAACAATGGAAATGAGGTTTCTTTGTCTAATGCAGACGTGGAGGCTGCTCTGAAATATGCTGAAGATGAAGCAGATTACATGGCATTGAAGAAAGTCGAACAGGAAGAGGCTGTAGACAACCAAGAGTTTACTGAAGATGCCATTGGGAGATTGGAAGATGATGAATTTGTGAATGATGATGATATGAAGGCTGATGAGCCTACAGACCATGAGATGACAACTTGTTGCAAAGAGGGTGAGGTGAATTTAGATGAAAATGATTGCATTGAAGAGAGAGCTGTAGCTTTTACTGGGAACAAAGATGATGTTGATATGTTGGCTGATGTCAAGCAGATGGCGGCGGCGGCAGCTGCTGCTGGACAAGCTATCTCATCCTTTGAAAATCAGCTACGTCCAATAGACAGATACGCAGTCCGTTTTCTTGAACTGTGGGATCCAATTATAGACAAAGCAGCCTTGGAATCCCAAGTTAGGTTTCAGGAGACAGAATGGGAGCTTGATCGTATTGAGAAGTACAAGGATGAAATGGAAGCTGAGATTGATGATGATGAAGAGCCATTGGTGTATGAAAGTAAGCAGTGTGTGTGTGTGCGGGCGCGCGTGCATTTGGTTCTAGTTTTTGGTAAATGAATCAAAATCTACAAATCAGTAACCTATAATAGTACTCTCTAAGAGAATTGTAAGGTCTTTGTATCATTAGTCTGAATGGTGGTACGATAGAAAGATTGAACTCATGCTTTTCTCGATATATTCATTTCTAATTTTCTTGATGAAATCATTTATATAACTTGTAATTTTGGTTTCAAAACTTTTCTTCAGTTGAAGTTTATAAAGAATGACTACATGGCATGTCATATCCAGTTCCCACTGCCGTGGGCATCCATTGATCATAAAACAGAAGAACCATATTCAAGAAACCTTTTCAATATGTATAGGGGTTATATTATATAGATGCAATCATTTGAATTTTTTAGGATAAACAATTTTATCACAATCATTAGCTGAGGTGGTGATTTTTCTTGTTATATCAGGATGGGATGCTGATTTTGCAACCGAGGCATACCGACAACAAGTTGAGGCACTAACTCAACATCAGGTTAGTGAATTTTGTTAATGCTGCCAATTGTCTTTTCTTTAAATGTCTCTTAAAACTTTTTTTTTTATTGTGTTTTTATAGTTGATGGAAGAAAAGGAAGCTGAAGCTGAAGCTGAAGCTAATGAGAAGGAAAGTGCAGATGGACATTTAGATGCTATGGTGTAAGACAATTCTGAACCTATTGTGAAATCATTCTGCTGGCTATTTAACTTTATTTATTAAAAAAATGAAATTAGGATGTAGGTCAGCAATTAGGTAATTGGCTTTGTTTGGCCTTTTAATTTTTATTTTTTTTTATGGCTGAGGGGTGTTCTTTTATTTATTATTTACTATTTTTTTGGCAGCATGTAACTTTTGGAAGTGAATGTCGTAGTATCTTTAAAATTTCACACAAGCAGTTCATATTTACCATGCAGTGCGCTATTAGTGTGGGAGACACTAATAGCGTTATTAGTATATGAGAGGCACAAATCACACCATTGAGGTCTCCTGGGCTCAAACTACTGCATTTATTATATTAACTGTAAAAGATGTTAATGCTGCAAAATGTTGAACAGAATGGACACTTTGGTGTAGATTGAGTTTTTTGTTGATTTATGGTTCCACTGAAACATCCCTTAAAATGGTTACTTATATTACTGTCGTTAATAAATATGGATAAAGTTGGCAATTGCTTTCTAATTGAGCTATTTAACTGTCTTGGGAGCGAAACTAAATAGTGCATGAGGGAGGGGTGAGACAGAGAAAAAGGAAGGCTTGTGCCACATCCTTGTTGTATGGATAGGTTTTTTGTCATTAAAAATGCAACAGGCGCTGTTCTCACACATTTCATGAATCTTCTTGACATGCTTGCTGCCATGTAATCTGGTGGCAAACCTGGGAAAAAATCATTCTGCTTTATTGTCTTATTGTCTCTAAAGGTGGCTATTTCTTAGGCACACCTGAGTGGCACTCTTTTTTATTGTTATATCAAATGCTCAGTCACTACTCTGTTTCATTTTAGCAGGTGTAAAGTGCCGCGTAATCCTAAATCAAAGTCTAAGAAGAAACCAAAGAAAGCCAAATTCAAATCCCTCAAGAAAGAATCTCTAACTTCTGAATTGAAACACATGAAAGTGGAGGCATCAATAGAAACTTTGTCTGCGGATGATGATGATGAAGATGATGATGATGATGATGTGATATATCCCGATGATGGTACATATTCAGATGCTATGTCTCCTTATTCAAGTGTGCAGAGAAAACGTAAGAAAGCAGAATTAGCAATTGATATAGACAAAAAGAGGTCAAGGAAGAATAGCAAGAAATTCAAAAAAGCTCCTGAAACGTGCCCTTTTGATGTAGATTCAGATCTGTCTGGAAAGCAGCATGGCAGGTCTATGGAATTAAAACCATATGATGTGGTTTCTGATCTTGAGCAGAAACCAGCTGGCAGGAGCAAGGTGGGAGGCAAAATCTCCATCAGTACCATGCCAGTGAAACGGGTGTTGATGATAAAGCCAGAGAAGTTAAAGAAAGGGAATGTTTGGTCGAGAGATTGTGTTCCTCCACCTGATTCATGGTTGCCACAAGAGGATGCAATATTATGCGCTGTTGTACATGAATATGGCCCTCACTGGAGCTTGGTCAGTGAAACTCTCTATGGGATGGCTGCTGGTGGGTTTTATCGGGGAAGATATCGCCATCCAGTTCATTGTTGTGAGAGATTTAGAGAACTCATCCATAGATATGTTTTATCTTCTCCAGAATATCCTATCAATAATGAAAAGATGAGCAATATGGTCTCCGGGAAGGCCCTTCTCAAAGTAACTGAGGTAAGTCTGATTTCATTTGCATTCCATATATTGGAGAAAATAGGGAGAGAAGATGCTGAGAATATGAAATGACACTCCCGAAACATTCATTTATTTATTAAGTCTAGCTAATCGAAACTGGATGCTTATTTACACCCTTGAACTCTGATCCAGGCACTGTCCTGAAGATATTAACCAACTGGTCAGCAACTCTAACAATTGATTGATAACAGTTGGTGGTACTAGGACTTGATATCTTTCAGGTGTTCCATTTTGTTTTCTTTATTTGTATTGATCTTTGGCCATAAATAAATTGCTTTAATTAGCTGCTAATTAATAATATTCATGGTTTTGGGATTTCTGGTATACCATCGCTTAGGATGCAACTCATGGAAGTTTCAGTGATTAATACCAGGAAACTTTATCAGCCTGCTTGCCATCATCTCCAAAACTGCAGGTTCACATGCATATACTTCTCAGAATAATCTGAAGTATCTGGTTAATCATTTTGAAATTACCACTCTGTAAAAATGCCTGCTGCACTTTTTACACTTTCAGTGGACAATTGATTTTAATGAATGATTAGAAATATAACAAGATTGCTGGAGAGCACAAATTTGGTAATTCTTTAATGAAATACATAAGACAATAATGCTCGTGCTGAACAATTTTTGTTGCATCAGGATAACATACGGATGTTATTAAATGTTGCTGCTGAGCAGCCAGACCATGAGTTACTTCTCCAGAAGCACTTCACAGCACTGCTTTCTGCTGTGTGGAGGGTGAACTCTCGTGCTGAACGTCAACAGAACTTGTCATCATCTCGAAATGCTCTTTATAATCATGGAAGGGTTTTCAATTCTTCTGTCAATCAGTTACCTTCGAATTCCTCAAAGGAATCTGCAAAAAGAATGAAATTCACTAATTTGGGACATAGTAGCAAGTTGCTTGCTGCTGCACTCCATGACACCAGCAGTAGAAGGCCAGATGATAAAGTTTCCTATTCCAACTTGAGCGAAGTTGCTCCTGCCATTGTTGAGCAGTTGGAAATAACATTGGAATTCCAAAAAGAGGAAGATGATTCTTTGATTCAATTCCCACCTGTAATAAGTTTGTCAATACCTGGCTCAGGACCATTGACATCAGTAAATAAGGATAGAGCAGAGGCTCAACATCTCAGAGCATCCACAAGTATAGCTGAAAATCGATTCAGGTATGATTTCTCGCAATCAAGAAGATGACATTGATCCGCTTGTTTGGTATTAGTAGTCTCTTGTTAATTCCTATTTGAGGATGGTGAAGATTACAGCTTTAGCAGCATAGTATTGTTGACCGAGAGTTTAAGGTTTTACTCCTATAATGCCTTCCAGTTTGTTAATTTCCTTGTATGAGAACTGGGTTGTCTGACTGAATTGTGCTACCTATGTTTTCTTCCCTGCCAGAATCTATAGTGCTTGATGGATCTCTTGATTTAATGCTTCTTACCAATTTCTTAATGCACCTTCTCGAAAAAATCCCAGGGATTATTATGAAGCTATTATTAAAATCCAGAAATTGATATGTGGTACAGATGCTATTGATCATTCTATTCAGGTGCTAACAAATTGAATACTGCGATTGCTGTGTAAAACATGTACAGTTAATTGATTGTTTAAGTTGTTGACTAAGTCCTTTTGTCCCAGGGATGCAGCAAGAGCTTGTGTTGAAGGGGATTTGGGTTGGGTTTCATCTACCGCACCAGCAAATGATTTCAAGCTGCGGCTGGCTTCAAAGACACAGTCCTTGGGAAAGCACAAGCTCGCCGTCTCCGAGTCAACCAAGCCTCCTAGGTCAAAGATGAAGAAAACTTTGATAGAGCACAGTGAGGGACACCTTTTTGCTGAGCCAGTATCCCAGCCACTGCCTGTACTGTCATCTATGGATCCCAATTTAAGGTTTGACCTGCCACCAACAGCCATTCAGGATGGCAAGGATGAATATTCCATCTCGTGCATTGAGGAGGAGCTTTCAGCGGAAATGGGGACCTTGGATGCTGTCCCACACGACTATGTTCTTGGTTTGACATCGGGTCTCGATGATTTTTCATCGTTGCCTGAATTTACTGACATCGGATAAGGTCAAACCACAAAACAGAACATCTTTTTTCTGGCTTTGGCTCCCACGACAAACATGTACTGGTTGGAGGAGTGAGTGCCTTGCAGCTGGGCAACCAATAACCGAGCTCTTGTGGTGCATGGTGGTGTGGTCGGGCGACATGATTGAATCACCTGCCCATTTAGAGGACACCAATCAAGGACATGGTTGTCTCACATGGCGGTGGGAGCTCGTCTGTAAGGAGAATCTGAAGTGGCTTTGCATGAAGGATCCCCAGGGTAGTGAAATTACAAATGTAACATCATTTTTTGAATTCGATTCTTATCGGGGGGATGTGCCAATTTTGTTGGGGTCATTCGATTTATCAATTTATGGCATGCTTCCGCATAGAAAGGAACTAGGCTAGGGCGAAAGATATGAATGAAAAATTAAAGGTTGAGCATCTCTCTCTAAACCCTAACGACCTGCAATCTATTCCCGTACAAATACCACATCAGTGGCATAGCTGATTTTCAAGCTAGGTATGGTGTGTGGAATGGTTCTGAGAATCCAGGACCATGGCATTTCAAGCATATGAATTAGTATTTCCTATAATCAAAGGATTTTAGTTGTTGGATCGTGACCTGGTTTTAGGGTTCGTGTTGCTGATCGGGTCGCATCCACAGTCCAGTGACATGCAGATAACAGAATAATTTGTTTCCAATTATAATCACACTTTCTTTAATCTCCAATAATTTGTTGCTTGATTTCTAAGAAACCGAAACTAACGCGAAGGCCGCGTATTGAGTAGACAATTACATGGGCATGTAACTCAAGTCAATGGCACAATTTACTGTACAGTACGAATGGTTGAAAAAATAGGAACATTAATTGGGGGTGTTTTAGTCTTTTTATAAATTTATAGGTCATTAAAAGATTTGATGGATAAGATGGTTTTTTTTTAAAAAAATTTTTTAAAGTAAAAAACACTTCTTCATCTTCAAGATCAACAAAATTTAAAATTATTAATTAAAGATTGTTTTTTTTTATTATTTTTTTTTATGGTATAATGTGTGACGATAGTTATTAGATAGTTTGTCACTTGTAACAATTTCTTTTCTTTTTTATCTTTTTTGTTTTCTTAAAAGAAAGTACATGTTTGTTCTTTTATATATATATATATATATATATATATATATATATAATTTTAGTCCTCATATTTTTTATTGTTTATTTTTGTCATTTTTCTTTTTAGAAAATATTTTTATGTTTTTAATTTAGTTTTTAAATTACAATTTGTCATATATGATTTTTTCAAATTCACTTCTTATTCTTTTGGTTTTTCATTTTCACCTTTGGTTTTTTTATTAAGGTTTTGTTGGTTTTCAATTTCATTTTTCAATAAAAATTTATGTTTTTTATTTTTTCAATTGAGCCTTCATTCCTTTGATTTTTTTTGTTAAAGTTTTTCTTTTCAATTTAACCCTCAAATTTTAATTTTTTTTGATGTTGTTTTTCACTCTCATTTTTTTAATTACAATTTTTTATGTGTTTGATTTTTTCTAGTTATATTCTTTAGTGTTTGATTTGTTCGAGATTGGACTTCAAGATTTTTTCATTTATTATGCTTTCAATCTAATGACACGAGTTTCAAATTTAAGAGTTAATATAATTATGGATCATTTTTTTGCTCTTATTTTCTTATACAATCTTATTATTCTACATTATTTTTTTTAAAAATTGTTATGTGGTTACTTTCATTTTTTTTATTGGTTTGTCTAGGTCTCATTACCTAGACCACGAGTTTTAGAAGTCTTTTTTCAGATATAGATTTTTTTTTTTAAAATTGTTTTGTTTTGAATTTAATTTTTGTAGATTTGTTATTTTATTTTATATAAAAAAGTTTTGTTATGTGAAAAAAATAGTTATTTTGAAATAATAATTCTAATATGTCCTGTCATGCATTCTTTTCTTTTCTTTTATTTTATGCTCTCAATTTCATATATGTTTTTATTCGTATTATCTTTTATTGATTTTAATAACAAATTTGGTGAAGACAAACATATAAATATCTTATTTTACGAGATTAAATATCTTGATATACACCAACTTTTTAATCTTTTATTATTAATGAATTTTTTTTACATAGATTATCATATTATAATTTTTTTTATTAAATTGTGATGCACTATGAAGCGTGGGTTATATATATATATATATATGAAAGACTAAACAAGTAAAAAAAAAAAAAGAATATCAGTTAACATCATGGATTTTAAATAAAGGTAAGTATCCATTCAAACAGTTTAATTTGGATTAAAAAAAGTCCGATCAAACCAACCTTTTTTTTTCTTTTAAAGTTTTGAACCAAATAAAAATAAGCAA
This sequence comes from Populus euphratica, assembly GCF_000495115.2. Classification (NCBI taxonomy): domain Eukaryota; kingdom Viridiplantae; phylum Streptophyta; class Magnoliopsida; order Malpighiales; family Salicaceae; genus Populus; species Populus euphratica. The sequence goes on from NW_011500171.1 coordinate 36,264, forward strand.
TTCAGTTTGGACTTACATTTTTTAAAATCAAATAAGTTCAATTTAGTCAATGAAACTTTTAATTGAGCTATTTCTTTTCAACAGGTTTTGATTTAGAGAGCTATAACTAAATCAAATTAAACCAATTTTAATTGAGCTATAACTTATAATGAGTTTTCTTTTTCTATTTTGTTTTGTTTGGTTGAGTTTTGATTTCTGAAACTAAAATTAAATTAACTAAAATCAATTTTTTTTAAAAAAAATCCCAACTAAAATTATCTAAAAATTTCAAAAAAAAAAACTCATTCAATTTGGTTAATCTCAAGTTATTTAATTTTATAATTAGTTTTTTTTGTTTTTATTTTTGGAGCTGAAATTCAACTAAACCATTTTTTTTAAAAAAATTCCTAACCAAAATTCCTAAAAAAAAAAACTTGATTTGCTCACCCCTAACTGCAAAACTGAAATGGAGATTGGCAGAGAGTGGAAAAACGAAAAAAAAAAAAAACGAAAGAAAGAAGGAATTTCAAAGACAACAGACTTCAAGAAACGAAGAACTATGGTCATTGCTGTGTCCAAATAAAAAAGTTCACAAACAATACTGTTAACCTGTCGAAACGATGGGCATGCATCTGCCGAAACAGCAGAAGCATGCATTTCTTTAAATTTCTCTTCGAGCACCGAGCTCACAACCGTGGCTTTCCCATATAATCCTCAAATCGTTTTCTTTCGGAGCCTCTGCTGCCTTTCCTCTCCTCCCAAGTCACTCATTGTTCTTGTTTTTTCTCAGATGGAACTTCCTCTGCCTCGCCTTCCTTAGCTGATCCCTTCTTTATTTCATCCTGCAGAAGTGTTAAAATGGCTAATCACAAAGATTACAAAAGATAACATACAGGATGAGAAGCTTATCGTAGGGTGTATGCTTACTTACTACCTCATCAAGCAAGGATCCAAGGGATTTCTTATCTTCTTCATTCGTTTCAACGTTTTCTTCTGCAACCTTTTCTACGCCCTCTAGCTCAACCTCCACGGTTGCCTCCTTGGAAGGCTCAGGTAATGGGGTTGAGCCAGCATCACCCTTCAAGTCCTTTGGTGCACTAGCACAGCCTCCCATGCTTGATGTTCAAATAGAGACTAAAATTCTCTCCCTTTCCTTGTTTGATTGTTGAAAGAAGAGAGAGAGAATGCTAGCTTTTATCGATGGACAGGGCTTTGTTTTGGTGTTTATATATATATGCAGAGAGAGAGAGAGAGAGAGAGAGAGAGGTCGATGCTTTGCAGTAGCTACCAGCCGAGTTACACTCTATGGCTTAGAAAGATTTTAGGAGTATTCAGAAATAGTTCTCGACAACTTGGGGCCGATGACTGTATCACAGGCTGTGGCTGTTCATTCTCATACATTGCACATAATTTATTAGCTGTGTATATTTCAAAATACACGACCCATTTGCTACGTTCTTCCTTCTCTTTTTGCTTGCTGTCTCTCCATTTTTGTACGAAGTCATTCCGTATTGGTTCTTATCATAGTTGTCTTGTCTAATCAAGGGTTTAACTCAGGTTAGGGCTCGGATCACTAGATTATTGGCTCCGCACGTCACTAGATTAATCCTACAACGGTGATATTTTTAACAAAAACTAAAAACTAAATAATCATTGGAGATGGATATATCCCGATTAGGTCGGTTGTGATTAATATTTAAAATATTTTAAAATAAAATATAATTTAAATTAAATTTTAAGTTTATTGATAATCAAATCGATCTGTTATATCAAGACGAGTTTAATAACTATAAATTTTAATTTTTGATATCACATGAAAACTATCTTTTTATAAATCAGATTTAAAATGGTGTTATTTTGAATGAAAGCTAAATAATCATTAGAGAGGGTTTTATTAGGGTTCGGTTGAGCTAATCAAATTGTGGTCGGTGTTCAAAACAATTTAAAATAAAATTTAATTTGAATTAAGTTTTAGGTTAGATGGTCACTAGATCCACTCTATATCAGATTAAGTTTAATAATAGTAATTTTTAATTCTTATTCTCACATGAAAACCACTTCCTTGAATTATAATGTTATGGTTAGTGATTAAATTAGTGAAAATACTTGATTTTTCGTTTCAGTTTTTGTTCTATTAAAAATCCTGTGCTTTTGTATTTTTTATTTAATTTATAATTGAAGTGGACATTTACCCCTGCATTACGTGGAGATATTATTTTATAAATCTTACTAAATTGTTATGCAATAAAAGGAGATAATAAAATTAAAATTAACGCACAATATATACTTCACATGTCTATTGGCACCCATACAAAACATTTTGTCATTACCTTCATGTATTGTTTGTTGGTTTGCCGGACATGCCAAGATTGGCTATAGCATGCTATCTAATATATCCAAAACATTTGGGAAATATTATTTTGTTTGTGGTTATTCCTTCGAAAAAGAAACTTTTTTTTTTATAAAAAAAATATAGGGATGAGCATGAAGTATGTAATTTAATTAGAGTTTAAAAAATTACAAAAACAACAATAAATAGAAAAATAACTAATGGTGCAAAATATCCAAGACCTAAGCTCACTCCTCTGTTTCTAGATCCAAAAATTCTTTAATTCTATGAATAAAAACATAGAATTTTGTTTTTTTTAATCTTTCATGAATTGAATTCAATTTCGAAAACTTTCTACACACCTAAATATGGATATTCAAAACGACATCAAAATAGGAACTTTCGTAGGCCTCCACACACTCCCATATGCCCTAAGCGCAGGTGGACAGCTGCAACCCGCGTGTGCATACCGCACGCCTCCTTACAGGGCATCTTCACTGCCGGACTGGTGGGATTCATATGGACTTCATATGTGCTACTTTGAGAATCCATCCCCGTCTCTAGTGTTCTTGAACTCGTCAGAGAGCTTGCACTGCATACTATCTATAACAACAGATATCAAGCACAAACAATAAAGAATAAGAAAATCACGAGACACAGAAAAACCAATTCATCATAATTCACAGATACTCATTCAAGTCCAATTTACACGCCATTCCCAGATTTAGTGCTCGCGGCAGATGCACATGAGGTAATCATTTCATGCCATTTGATGCTTTCTAAAGTTACCATGTATGTCCATAATACGAGTTTGAAACAGAAACTGATGCAAACAACCATGTTAATCATCCATGAGCACAAAATGAAGAACTGCAAGAGTAAAATGAACTGACTTCTTACTGCAAAATGTGAACAGGCAAACGGTGGATTTGGAAGTCAAGGGGGCAAGAAAAACCTTGTAATTCAAATAGGTGCACATGCTAGGTGACAACCCTTTTAAGTACAAAAAATTAATTAGAGTTGCTTTCCCAGATATTTTTTACTGAAATCAAAATTTCATACGATCCTCGCTGCAGCCAGCCCACCAGCAAACAGTTCTTTAATCTCTTGTTAAACAACCTCAAACTAAAACATCATACCCCTCGTTAATCCCTTGAGTTAGCTCTTTTTTAACAACCTAATAAGAAACACTCTTTTAAAGTAGTTGGACGGTGCAAGTGATGTCAGAAATGAAAGAGGCAGGTTAATCTTTGAGATATCATCACATACCTATCTAATACTTGATTTTCCAAAGCAAAGAGGAGTGGGAGCTATCAACTGCATATTTTAGATGAGAAGATGTACTCCCGCCTGTTCTATGCCTTGATAACTTCAAACTCAGTCGAGAGAGCAACTCCTTATACCGCGATTGTTTTCTCTTCAGCACTTGGATATAGGCATTCAACCCAAGCCATTCAACTTCTCCTACCTCCAATTGAAGAATTGGGTGGAAACAAGATCCAAGGTGCATAGAACGCATCCTTCTCTTTATGAGAACGTACATATACCTAGTTGTAAATGAACAAAGAGAGAGAACAAGAAGAGGTAATAGACATGAAAAGAATTAAAAAAAAAAAACACCAAGCTATTCTAGATCCTACATTCAGAAAATGAGAAAGAGAATAAACAAAAGAGCCATTTTATTAGATCCAAACCTCAAGGACCTTTCAATCATGTTTGCGTAGAATGTTGCACTCAGATGGCAGTGGAACGACATGCTAGAGACATAACAATGGAACTTCATTGCACATAACAAAAATGCTTGGTAGATGTTTAATCTGACAACAGGTGCTGAGTTTATATTCGAATCGAAGAATATGGGATGGCACTTAGGTCTCATGAAGTTCCACAGCTTCCTCTCTAGATGTTGACAAGGTTTACCTTGCCAGCAGACAGTAAGAGTAGAGTTTAAATGGTTGTTCAGATACCTGTTTAATAGATTGAACAAGTTATTGCTTGAACACATTAAACGCAAACATTGAATGCTATAGAATGTATAGTAACAAATCTGAGTGATGAATGCTATATGAAACATGCTGATGCAGAACCAAAAGGAAAGGTTCCATGAACAAGAGGAACCAACACCTTAGGTGAATCCAGATCAAAACACAAGAGGATATCCATCTCTCTTTGGTAACTCTAGTGCAAAATTTCATTAAAAAAAAAACAGTTTTAACTCATAAGACAGTCTTATGTGCTCTATATGGGTGCCAAACCTTAAGAGTCATAAATAAATAAATGAGTCTAAATGTACTATAAAATTCATTAACATCATGTTCTCCTAGATAATTCAGTTCACACCAAAAGAAGATCTTGCATTTTTTGAACTGGAAAAAAAGGATCTCTTTTGGGTAATATAATAATAGAAATCGACCTCCAAAAATGAGAACATCCTTTGATAGTCAAATAATGTATAAATCTTCAACAGATTCTCCATCACATTAAGATTATTTGGATCAATTTACAAGTCCAGAAATAAATCTCAAAGACTCAAAGTCTTTGGGCCTACAGCCTCTAGCTACGAACTACGTGGCATCCATTAAAATTACTAGCCAAACAACAGAACAGAAAAGTCTAAGCAAGCAATAGGATAAGACCTATCCAGCAAAAATTATAAGAACTAACCTCGTATAATCTGCCTGGACTTCTAAAGTGCACGAGTTTAAAAGCAAGCCACTCCATCGAAGAAAGGAGATACCATCCTCACCAACATATAGCTTGTTTGACTGAAGCCCTGATGCTTGTTCAGTATCCAAATTAAGACAAAACTTTTCCTCATTCATGAAGCAGTTATAATCTCTAAATCCACTCCTTAACTGAGAGAAAAGGCCAGCAGCCTGCTTTTTAGATGTTGATATGAATAGAAAATCATCAATGAACCTAAGAAGCATGTAATGAGGAGATGAGACGAGTTTATCCCTACTGCTACTTCCTATAGCAGAAGCATCCTGATAGGAATGTCTTCTGGATAAATCTTCAAGAAAAGGAAAGATCACATTCCTTTCAAGGTGCCCATAGTATAATGAGCAAAGCAGGGAAGACAAAATGCTTCCTTGAGGTATACCTTTTCTTTGCAAGTAAAACTTATCATCAAACTGAAGAACATTGCGCTTCACATGCTCAGTGAGATTGGACAGGAGTTGTTCCCTTTTCAGATACCTACTGCGCCCCTGCAACATAACAAGAGACAAAATTTTCAAGCACCGGTTAGCTTTTGACAAGATTACATATCTGCATCAGTGAAATCTATATGCCTCTACAATCAAGCCAACTGTATATGTTTGAAAGAGTGATTTATTACTCTGTTGATATAAATGAGATCCCACTGCCAAGGCTATTTGCAAAATGGGCTCAAGAAAGTGAATCAATGAGAAAAGTGCATTGGTGGTTAATGGAATTACTGTTCTCAAGGGCTCAAATTAAGTAATGTAAGTGTTATCTTTTATCTAAAGAATCCTCGCTGCTACACCTATATCGAGGCTGAAATTTTCAGTAGCTATGATCACACATAAAGATGTAGATATGCCACTAACTACATATTACAGTGGGTGAGACTCAAACTCTCAATCTCATCGTTGAATTCAAACTTTCAATCTCATCATTGAATGTTCCATGAGGAGCTCACTTACCACTACAATTATCCGTTATTGACATTATTTTAAAAATGAGAATAAAAGGCTCCATCTATCCTCTTGTAAAATGGGACAATTCTTCAACATGCCCTTATATCTTTAATTGTGTCTATTTAAACCCTGAGTTTTCTCCAAAATATCATTCCATCCATTTTTTTCCATCTAAATTAACAGAAAAGTCATGTGACTTGTATATGGATGGAAGGACATATTGAAAACCAATACTTTATTCAAGTATTAAGCAGGCACAATTAGAGATATAATGACAGATAAGAGAATTATCCTATTATGTAAGGATATATTGAACTATTTACCCTAAAAATAATAATAAAACAAACTGAAATTAGAATAAAATGTTAGGAATATTATTAATGCACGTTTTCTTTTTCCTGCTTAGTTTAGCACAACTTGCGTGTTTGATGCTTCTAAAAAGAGCGGGTACTTTATGTAATCATAGGACCTTGAATAATGAAATTTGAGTATTTTGCTGTAGTTTTGAGGGTTTTGGCCTTGTGTGTTCTTTCTTCTGCTTCTCTTCTCTTTTATCTTCTTTCTTTTATTATATTTCTTTCTTCCTACAGAAACATCGGTTACCATTCACTCCTATGATAAATATCCTCCCAAAACATATCCTCAATCCATTGCAATTTCACATGCATCAAATCTTAACCCAAATCCCAATCCAAAATCCCTAGCCCACCACAAATTCAACTTGCTCAGTGTTTAACAAGATTCAGTCAAGTTTTCTATCGATACCTATAATTTCCGTTACATTTTCCATGCTTGTTGTCCTTTGCAAGATTCAAATGGTCTTCTAAACCTAAATCCAAATCTATTTGCAGCTGGTTATATGGATCTGATTCCTCCATTTATTTCTTCACAAGGTTTTATAGATGATCCTAAATGATTAAGTTGATGAAAAATAAAAAAGTAATTAAACATGATTGATTTAATTAAAGAACATTGGAAAAATAGAAGAGGGATTCAAATATAGCACCTGATTAACAAGGACAGTATGCAATGAACCAAAGCGGAGAGAAGAACTGAATCTTGTAAGACCAGTGGTGATGTTTTGATCTCTTGACATAAGGCGCTCATGTGCCCACAAAGATTTTTTAGTGCTGACAACTTGACAAAATCGCTTTAGAAGATATTGATCCTCATATATGACATCTTCCATGACACAAAGCAGCTTGTCCTGATCTATGGAATCAAATGCTTTGGATACATCAGAAACAACAATGAACACATCAGGCATGATATTCGATCTTTTATTCAAACAAATTTTAAACTGGCATAACTTTCGGTAGATATCATTATAGTCAAACACCGATGACCCTAGCTTGTCTGGTTCTTTCAACTGTATACCTTTCAGAACAGCATGTGTTTCACGTAGAACGCAATTTACAGACTTAAAATGTTCACATTTAACCACCTTGGTAACAAATTGTTTTTTTCTCTGCATTCGAAATGGCTGAAGTTCAGAAGTGGATTTTTTAGCAGGTATTGTTGATGATGCTTTAAGATTTGCTATCATCCTTATTCCATTTTTCTTTGGAAGAAGCCTGAGCTTTGAGAAACCAAACAACCTACAGCCTGTAATACTTTCAGCACTAGCCTCGTCCAAGCACTGATAGTTCTGGTCTTTCAAGCAAGAAGTGGCTCTGTTTCTTAATTTCTCCCAAATTGACTTCCTGTAATAATAGATTTCATGTTTTCCATGCTCACTTTCAGTTACATAGAAGTTGGCTTGTACCAATGGCACAACCAGAGATGAAAAGAACCAATATATCCATTTCTGTACAAGTAGGTGTTTCAAATCATTTGCAGCACCAGCACCATTCCATTTATATAAATCCTTATGCAAGCCTGCAGCATGACCTGGCGTATTATTCAGCATATGAGTATCCAAGAAGCATGAACAGTGTTTGTCTGACAGAAACGGAAACCCGGAAGTCTTCAACTTATGCATACATTGCTTCAGTGAGAATTTTTCAAACTTTCTGAGCCAAATAAATTTTGCTAAATTTCTCCTTAGGATTCTTCGGTTGACATGATTTCCTAGCAACTCAGGAGGGACTACATTTCTACAAACAGCCCATATAAATGACACAACCTGACTTTTTGAGCAATAAGATTTTAGTGTCACTATCTGAGGATCAGTTGTTCCCGGAGTTTTATCACAGCGTTCATTAACAACAGCATGGGATTTCCCAGAGAATTCTCTCTCCAAATTATACCCCTAAAAGAGAATTTTCCACAAAAGGAATAAATTTTCTGGCAACAAAAGGAAATTAAACTAGTCACAAACCTCTCAGACTACACAGAGGTCCCAGGTGAAACTTACCTCAAACACCAAGTTTGAATTTTCTGTGGCGTTTTGATTCAATGATGAAACAAAGCAGTGCCTATGTATTAACCTTGCATACTTGCAGCATTGAGTTTGTCTTACAAGAACCTTAACCAGTTTAACAAGGGAATGGTACCTAGGAAAGGAAAATAACAATAAATTATTACATTGTAACATAGAGGTAATTTGGCATCCATTCTGCATGTAACATATTCCTATAATTTCCTAAGTACCCGTAGTTTTCCATAACCTACATATTTGTGCTTCAAAGGACCAAATAGCTTCCATGAAATACTATCTATTTTTTAGCAGAAGAGAGGAATTTGTGGCAGCATGCAGTGTTTTCAGATTTTGTTTTTTTTTTGGCTAGACAGAAATTTCAGAACTGTATTCTTTCTTGGAAAAGTTCTCTTTCTAATCATTAGTTTAATTGAAGGATCACTTATCTTCCTCACGGTATCTTCTATTTGAAGCTTTCTGAAGTTTACTTTAGCTGGTATTAAATGAGATTGGAAAGCACTCATAGCTGAAGCACTTTCTTGGCTTCCTTATAATTGACATTCACAGAAAAGAAAGATAAAAACTATCAGTGTTGAATTAATATAATCTAATGAAAATTCTGACTCTGAGGAACCCTTGTCTATGGATTGGCTTGAGGCGGATCCCATGCCTCTAGTGACGAGGCTTTTGAAACTGGATGAAATGGAAAGTTTCTGCGACAGCATGCCAGATCACATTTCACCATATAATATCCCATTAGAGGCTCTATTAGCATTCAGTATCAATATCATGCATTTCCATCACTCATCTATTCAGTATTGCACCATCCATAGCAGCCACATCAACTCTATTAAGCTATTTGGTAATTCCTGCCTTCACAGAATTCCTACTTTCATCCCCTTGACCAACCCCCAACCCCCCTCCCCAATAAAAAAAGAAAAGAAACGAAAGTTAATGAAAAAAGAAATATAGTGAACCGGTCTTACAGAGAATCACGAAATGGCTTGCAAACCCTCCTTCCCTACCACACCCTTTTTGAGCCTAACAATTTCTAAGGAACTTATCTGCATGTTTGCTCCAATTATGCCTAAAACAATCTAAGCCAACTATCTAATTGTTCAATCTTGGATCAGCTGGAAAATATCACACACATTGAAGTTATGTGTAGGCATAGCTTACAGAATGTTCTACACTTCAATTAACTGTTCTGAATAGATTATGGCAAATAGACTCTAGCAATGAAAAAAGAACAGAAAAGCCACCCAACCCCATTGTTACAAGCCTAAAAAAGTCAAGTAATGTTTGTTGGGTTAGTTTATTTGTCCATAGTAGCTCAAAGAGGTGAATAATTGCAGAGTTATAAACATAAGAGGTGGTGCAAATGTTATAACGAAATTACTAAACATGATTAAGAAAACAAAAGAGTTAAGTGAATTCTTTACATCAAGAAAATATCACATATAAAGCTTGACTCACAGGCATGTGGATCCCATGAGACAAAAGTCTTTGCTGTAGGAAAGTGGCATTGACGGAGCACTTAAATCTTCATCAGATAGGCCAAAAATACTCTGAATCATAGACTTTGAACCGATCAAATTAGGCTTCAAGCACATCAGTACATCTAAATATCATTAAGGTCATACAATAACCAAGAAAACAGGAGCAGAAGCAACAAGTTAACTTGTACCATGCTCGAGGAGGGAATAATCAACTTTTAAACAAAAGCACATTACTGTTCCACATAACAGCATCATTACGGTAAATTAATAGCAAAGAACTATATAGTATATATAAGCAATTTGTTTATGGATTGAAGAATTTTAAATGATAACTATTATAATTCTGAACAAAAGGAGACCATGAGCAAAGAACACATGTTTTGAAACATACGAAAGGATACGGTTTTTTGGAAGCATTGATGAAGGATGTTTTGAATTATAAAATATTGGCCGCCTATCAATCTGTATACCTTTCATGTTAGGAGCTTGTAACACAAGATGACAACAGCATTGTGGCGGCGGCGGCATCTGCAGCTACATAGAAAAGAAAGAAACATAACAAAGAGAAAATATAAATAACTTGAGGAAGCCATCTGTAAGAACCACGGGAAAACAGTTATAACAAAACATGATCTTCAAAAGAAATTACCTTTCCAGGGCTTGAACTGTTCCTGAATTCAAGAGGAAGCCTCTCAGGTGAGTTACCTTCATTCATAATGTAACAAGTCTTACCATCAATTTCTTTAGCATCCAAAGACCTCTGCTTTTTGCAGCGGCGTCGCTGCCACCCAAATGGCTTCCTGGATCTCAATGTACACTGATACAAGCCTGGGAGTTTTTCATTCGAATGCCCATCACGGTTAACAGCAGCAACTCCAGTTTTTTCAGATAAACACTTGTCCTGATCAAAATCAATAACAGGATATGTCGTCCTATCATAACTTAAGGAAGCATCAGCAGTAAGTTGGTGTCTTTTAAGCATTAAGCTAGCAGCATCGGCAGCCTTATCATCCCAATCCCTCTTCCTCTTAAGTCCTGGGTACAAAACCAACAATCAATAATCACTGCAAAAACTAAAATTCCCCAAAAACAAATTGCACAGGTTATGAGGATGGGATCATGACGTGTGCTGTCAAGTTACCAACAAGATTGGGGGAATGCCCCTTCCTCCGAGACGACTGAAAGACAAAATCAGTGATAGGAGGACCTGCCACCTGCTGGTGTTGCTGACGAGGCAATGGCAAAAACATTGACGAATACTTCAAAAGGTAATTCATAAATTCATCCCCAACCCTTTCCAACAAAAGGGTCCACGCTGAACTCGTCAAAACCTCCGCAATGGGGCTTGAACGAAGACACTGTAAAACCAAATAAGGGCTTATGAATTTTCTTTTTTAAAAAAAATACAGGAAGAAAGACTAGTCCAAGTACTTGCCTTGTCATAACCGCTGCATAAAACATTATTCGACAAAGGTTGTTCTGTGACGATGAACTCAATGATGCGGCTCACGATAAGAGGTTGAGGCCATCTGTTTTCGAGATTGAAGCGAGCCACAGGAGGTGCATTGTCGCTGAGGACGATGTAGCAGTCTTTAAGGAGTTTCCGGTAATTGGCGGGATCATCAGCCTTAAAGAGCACAAATGATGATGGAGGATTGGCGATTAGGGATGTCACTGTGTTGCTTAGGGTTCGAGCTCGATATCTGAATACTCTCCATAAAACTTCTGGGACTCTTCCTTTCGTCTTCTTTTTGGACATTTTTGTTTTTCTTCACAGTGCATTGTGTTTGAGAGTTTTTCTTAGAGGAAAGGGACGATGGAGGATGATTACTTGAACTTGTAATTTATGTTTTACAATATTTTTAAAAATTATATTTTTTATTTTTAAAAATTTATTTTTAATATTAATATATAAAAACACTAAAAATAAATTTAAATTTCTAAAATATTTTAAAAATATAAAAGCAAAAACATTTTTAGACTTGTTTATTCGCGATTGAGTTATATATTTTATCTGTGTTTTGATATTATAAAGTAGCAAAAACATTTTTAGACTTGTTTATTCGGGATTGAGTTATATATTTTATCTGTTTTTTGATATTATAAAGTAAAATAATTTTTTATTTGAAAATATATTATTTATATTTTTAACACAATATATTAAAACTAAAAATATTAATTTAATATTTTTTTCAAAATAAATACAGTTAAAACTCACTCTCAGTCAATGACTTTTGTTTTATACATGACTAGTTCATGGTGACTGCCTGCACTCCTTGGTGGCCACAAGCATATCGACGTAAAACAAATATGAGAATTGTTGAGGGGTTTTTAAGAAAAAAAAGGTTAATTAACAATTTACTATTTATTTTAATAAAAATAATCTATAATTATATGTGTTCATGTATACTGAAAAAAATATGAAAGCTAAGAGGCGCAAACAAATAAAGAACCATTTATGCTAACTTATGCTATTCTGTTTTTTTAGTTTAATTATACATTAATAACATCTAGAGAGTTAAAATTACCAACTCTTTAACTGAATAAATTCAAAGGTATTTAAAATAAAGAGATTGAAGAATTATTTTTTTCTTATAATATTATAAGAAATAAATATTATTTATAAAATATTAATAAGAGGTAAATATTATTTTTATAATGTTAATGAGATAAAAATATTCTAAATTCTTAAAAAAAATCTATATATGTAGGGAGAAAAATACTTATAATATTAATATTTTATATTAAAAATCATAAAAATAAACATGAGAGTTTTATAACCTAACTATAATGATTTCCAAACTTTTAATCATTAGAACTTGTTATATTATCAAACTCATATTAAATGAACATAACAACAAGTCAAATTATTATTTAATTAGGTTTGATATACATTTAAACTCAAGATTAATAAGTTATACATGCTTAAATGAGCTTTACATATATTAAGTTTAATAATAATAAATTTAGTAATTTATTAGACTCACATATTTAATTAAATTTGATATTTAAAAATAATATGTTTAACAATTTGTTAAATTTATTTTTAATTAGACTCTATACATAACAAATTTTAAAAGTGTAGAACTTGATATTTTGTAAAATTTATATCCACTTGAACTAGACTACATACTTAACTCATGAATAATAAATCTAGAAATTTGCTAAATTTATATTTGCTTGAGTTTAATATATAATTAAACTAAAAATTATATTCACTAGGCTCATAACCACATTAAAAAAAAAACTTTGGGTTAAAAACAAGCCAAATCCATATTATACCATCCTAATATTTTTTAAGTATAGGAATATTGGATATGGAGATAATCCTAAACCACGTATCTTTGGGTGATCACAATGATTTAGACTCAATTAATTTTTTAAAATATTCTTCATTTAGTATAGAATGTTGGCAGAAGTAGAGTTTTGGCAAAATTGTTTGGTGGGTTTTCGAGTTTGGAACGGAGGCTACCAGAAAATCACCACCCTGACTCCCCTTTCTACCTGGTTAAGCTTCCTTCTGAAGATATCGCTCGAAAGATTGTCAGTCGAAGCATACTTGTCAAAGGAATGTATGAACTTTGGTGATAAGGAAGTAGCTCTGAGCAACTGGAAGAAGCTATAAAGAGTTATCCAGACGATAGAAAATTACCTTACTTGACTTGTTAAACTACTTTCAAAGTCACTGTTGACAGCTTTGGAAAGGAAATCAGCTTCCGGGAACAAAATGACCGTATCAAGGGTCTTGCTTACCTCCTTTCAAGGTTTCTTTCTTTTCTTGCTCACTTTTTTTCTAATCTAATCTTGCCAACATTGATTATTAGAAAGATTTAGTACTGTTCGTAAAGATTATGTTTTTTTTTTTTTTTGAATGAGAGATAGGGAACGGGAATTGCATTGAACCCTTTATTCACTTGTCATGCTTCTAGGTTTATTGTCATTTGCCAGGGTAGAGTAAATTTGAAAAACCCAGACCACAACTTCTGGCTTATGGAAACCGATGACTATGGAACTCACAATGGGCTTCCGCGGGTCGTCCAAAGAAGAATCTTTTTTGATCAACAATTTGGTGGTGCTGACAGGAAGCTCTTACCAACTTATCCGTTAAAAAGCCGCAAGTACCTCGGCCCAGCAACTCTGGGTGCAGTCTTGCAGAGATGGCTTTCTTGATGGCCAACCAAGCACATGTCACCCCAGGGAAAGTCGCCTATGATGTACCTCGGCCCAGCAACTCTGGGTGCAGAGATGGCTTTCTTGATGGCACATGTCACCCCAGGGAAAGTCGTCTATGCTCCTTTTGTTGGATCTGGCAGCATTCTCATTGCTGCAGTTCACTTTGGGGCAATCACACCATGGTTTGCGTTTTATTGCCCTTTTCCTTCATGTTAATTTACTTTCCATCTGCTACTTACCTTACGAAATCGAAACAATCTATTTGCTGCTTCTAGTAACAACAACTGATGTAAATCTTTCAGGGAGCTGACATTGATATTAGGGCAGAACCTGATGGTCGTGGTCCTAACTGAAATGTTTGGAGCAATTTCAAGCAGGTGATTGAAAACACTCTATGCATTGCTAAACTGTCTTTGTATATAAAATTATATATCTTAGAGTGAAAATATGTTTTTTCCCTGTATTTTTTTTTTGGTTAAGTTATCTGAGAAAATAACTTCATGCTTGCCTAAACTATGCTTATTTGTTAATGTATTTTTGCAGTATGGATTATTACCCTTGCTAGTTGCTCTTTTAAGGGGAGACAATAGTCTTCCTCCTTGGCGTTCTGGATTAAAAGATGTAATCCTTTTTGAGACTGCTTTTTTCATCCTGGATACAAATATGATTCGTTCCACCCTCAAGTCTTTATTTGAGTTACAAGGAGGCATGCTTGAATTTCAGCAAAGTTTTTGAAAATATGTCTTTATGCTGAAGCCAAACCACATACTATAATGTTTCAAGACAATATCTGTGCATTCCTGATTATTTTGCTGTCTAAAGTTAAAAATTAAACTCTTTATGTAGGTGCTTGTAATTTGCAAATCTAATGATGGTGCTCTGTTCACATTTAGCAATTAAGTTTGTTTGGTTTGAAATTCTCTCTTTCCCCCCTTTTAGTGTAGAGACATGTCCACTGTTCAAAATACAGACAGCTGTCTATTAAACATCGTACACCAACATGGCTATCTTAAATTTGTTTATGTGAATCATGCATACCTTTCTGCATTAAGATCATGCTTATAAACCATGGGTTTGTTTTGATTGTTGGCTAATGAAGCACCTTGCAGAGTGATTTAAATGTGAAGGAAGCCTGGTTGTTGAGGGCTTTGACAGTTGAAGTGAGTGTGCTATTTGCTTCTGTTTGAATAATCTTATGTTGGAAAACAGTATCTAGTTGTCTTTTCATGAATATTTGTTTCTGTGTTTGCTTAAAGAGTTTTAAAAATCATTGGAAGTATCCATCTCCTAGTTTCAAAACAGCAAGGAGTGCTATGCACGAAGTGACTGGATAACTGATCCGGAACAGAAGAAAATTTTAGAAACAGGGACCATGCTGGTTGTAAATGTCTTACTTGCCCTGTAGCGTTTCTTTTGAGTTCAGAATTAAACTTAAGCTGATGTGCTGAAAAGAAAATGAGAATGAATCTTGTCGGAGAAGATCATTAAAGAGCAATGTGTTCAATTGGGTAGATGGGAATGGCCTAGCTGCCAAAGCCTTGTATTTGTTAAAAGGAACCCCTTGTGGATAAACTTTGGAAATCTTGCACCACCCTACAGGGAGGGGCATGTATCAATGAGTGCTAGATACCTAGGAAGAAATTGAAAACCAAGTCATGTGTGTGGCCACACTTCCAGCCACAAACCTTTTCTGCCAGACTAAGCCTGTGGAGACTCAAGTCTTTGTGAAACTTGATGAAAATAATAGTTGAGGGGCTTTAGAGGTAAAAACTAGTTCTTGGGTAAGGAAGAGCTTGCTAGGATGACTAATCCCTGTTCTGATATTATTCTCTTAACATGCTTTTAATGTTCAATGCTGTTGACGTGTTTTTCAACTTTGAGACGAACAACTTCAGGTTCTTTATTTGTAAATGATTCAACCTCTGCTTATCATTTCTTCTCTTTTTCCCTTGGGAGTGAGTAGTTTTACTCTTTTGAACTTTTTTCAAAATTGCAGGGAACTTTGCCTATTACTTTTCTATTTCAAGATGAAAACATGAATGATTGCTCAAGTTATATGATGGTGGTTTCTAAAGTAGTTTGCTTCATGGAAATAATAGGATGCTGTTTTTGGTACCAGCTAACTTATTGTTTTGACTTACTTGTTTTCTGATTGTTGAATTGATTCAATTAAATTCTCTTTGATAGATTTTTGATGCCATAGTTCATGATCCACCTTATGGGGTTCGTGCTGGGGGGTGCAATTCTGGTGGCTGAAAATTGCTCAAGGGAATTGTGCCCATACACTGTTCCTGATGACAAGAAAACTGACCACATACCTTCAACTGCTCCATACAGCTTAGCTGAGTGTGTCGATGACCACTTGACCTTGCTGCTAGAATGCTAGTAATGGGTGGCAGGCTTGTATGCTTTTACACTGTATTGAGAGAAGATGATGTGGAAAATCACTCTCCAGAGCACCCATGTTTGAAATTAATAGTGTCTTCTGAACAGATTCCAAGTTCACGTTATTACTAACCATAGTGAAGACAGTTTCATACGCTGACAAAATCGCTGAGGCAGCCAAGATCGAGCACCAGGAGTTCAAGGAGAATTTGAAGTGGTAAGAAGATGGTAATCTTAATTCTTCTGTTTTCAGTCCAGCTCATCCCCAGTTATGTGAAACAACTGATTCTAAATTGTATAAAGAACTGAAACCAAAATACAGAGGAAAATATGTATGACTTTGCTGCAACTCCATGTTATCTAGGACATTACGTCCCAAAAAAAGTGAACCAGGACATTGCGCCTTGATGACTGCATTTTGCTTTCTCATGATTTTCATCTTGATGGAGAAAGAATAGATAGATGGAAGGATAGAATATTTATGAAACCAGGAAAGATGGAAGGATAGAATATTTATGAAACCCGGAATAAGCTTGCTATATTTGCCCTTTTCTGACGAACACGAATCAATGTTATGTCTGCCTTTTCACCTGTACCATAAGAATCATTTGCCCCCCTTTTTTTTTTAGAGTGGCGTTACTAGGAATAGCATAATTATTTATTCTTTAATCTTTTTTTCTGCTGTTAGGTTGCTAATTATTTTTGTGATTGCTATTAAAAAGAAAGCCTTCAAATCATATAGTACAAGGTCTACTTTCTTCGTCTCAAATGCGTTTTTCAGCCTGCTCACCAAGTTGCCTTTTCATTGCTCACCTTGTCTCAGTGAAACGATCGTGAAGATCTAACAAAGACGAGAGGGAGGCATCATACAAGAGACCTAGTGATGCATAATACTCCATGCTTGTGCAACACTCTGTTAAGCCTTCAGCCTTGCAAGTTGCCCTTTTGCAGTATTTCAACTTTTTTTTTTTTTTAATTTGTATGAGTATCAGGAAAAGGATTGCCCCTGTAACTTGCAATCGTCTTCGTTTACTGTAATGATTTCGAGTTGGGTTTGACCTTATATGGTGAGATCATGAGTTAGGTGAGGATATCTGCCCATTTCTGGATAGAAGGGAAAATGGAAGCCATTTTCTTCACGCAACGGCTCAGGGATGACTAGTTTACAGCACGTGATACTCTCCTGTTATAGTTTGTGGCTTATGAGGAAATGCTGGAGTGGAGCCATTGTCTTCGTCCTTGCGGTACGGTAAAGAGATATTAGATCTCCCGGATGGAATATGATTTACTATAAATATATATTATATTATCTTCAATTGATATACTGTGAAATAAAATAGAGAATAATATAAATTATATTTTAAAATTTTATTTAATAGTTTAAGTTTTTAAGTTGAAATAATTTTTTAATATGGTATTAGATTTTTAAAAATCAAATTTCATATCTTATTATTTTTATTTATTTGATAAAAATTAAGTATAAGATAATATGGATCTGTATAAGTTTCAAGTCTAAATAATCTTTGCTTGAGAGGTTATGTTAGATAATAATATAAATTATATTTTAAAATTTTATCTAATAACTTAAATTTTTGAGTTGAATTGATTTTTTGACAGCTTCTATGTATATAAATATATTTGCTCAACTATTTAATTCAATTTAATTCATGTGTTTTTTCTTTATTATTTTCAATATTTATTAATAATTATTGAAGGTTTTAATGTATCTTTAAATAATTTTTGAAGGTGATAAAAAATATTTAGGTTAAAAAGAGCTATTTGATATTCATATTAAATCTAGCCCGATAAAGAAATTTTGAAAATATAATTTTTATTTAGTTAGAATTTAAAATAAAATCATGTCAATATAATTTAATTGATTTAACTAATTTAAAAATAATTTAAATAACTGTTAAAAAAAATTAAGAATAAAATTGAAGCTTGGGTAAATTGTCAAAAAAAGAAACCCTAAATTAATAAAGTAATGCTTGGTATCATATTGTTAGCTCTTCAGTAATGTAATAATAATAATAAAAAAAAAAAAAAATTATTCTAATTAGTGATAGGCTAATAAACATATAAAAAACATTAATCCCATTGGACATCAATATAATTATCCTAATTAGTGATAGACTAATATAACTCTTTACAAAATAATAATAATAA
>NW_011500171.1:55170-74169 GCF_000495115.2 Populus euphratica
GGCAAGCTTATTTCATCAAGATCCTCCAATGATAAGAAAACTTCGTCTAGACATGAGAGTTCCTTTCCTCCATCCTCCTCCTCACAACTCCGCTCATAGACCCGACAAATAACCCATTTACTATAATCCTGAGCATAGTAGAATCCAAAACAAAACATATCCCAAAAGTTATCATATTGGTGCCAGCAATAATATTATAGAAATAAATAAATAAATAAATGGAAAACTATAAATATTATTCACGTACTTGCTTTGAACGGGCTCTGGTTTTGGATGATTTTGTAGAGGGAGAAGAGCCATGGGAGGTGCAATGTTCCGAGAGAAGGTACTCTTCCATTATCCAATTAGTTTTGATGCCTTCTGCTGCATAAAATATAAAATATTTCTTGATCCCAACTAGCTTGTTGTTCTCACTAGCAAGTATAGGTTCTTCAACGTGGCCAACCATTGGCTTCCAGCACCCGTTACTAGTAATCCTGTTTTGTGTTCTTCGGCTGTAGAAGTAGCATTGTTTACCCTCCGACAATGCCTTACCTTTATACAATTAACACAAGCTTATAACATGAAATTGTATAGGTTTTACAGTTGGATCGCGTTTAAGAATATGTCAAGACTATTTATAATAATGATTGTAGATAGTTTCGATGCGGAAATGTTAAAACCCTTTGAAAAACATGTATAAAAACATCAAGCTAATATTTTTTGAGTTGAAAATCAATTACAGAAGAACTTGAATCGTATCGGTTCATAGTCAATAATATGTCATGATTCATGATGATCGACATCTAGAGATTAATTTGATTGTTGGAAGATATAAAAGACGAGGAATGAATGAGAGTAGCTAATGTGGAACGTACCATCAAGTTCCCATGGATCATAAGGATGAAGATCAAGATCCGGGATCACATCTGGATGGCAAGGTAAAAGAGCTGCTTTACGATGAAGAAAATGCACTACAAGCTCTTCATCACTTGGACAAAATCGGAAACCAGGAGGAAGATTGGCAGCCATGATCTTCAGTTCACCAAAGAACTGCGTAGCTCTAGCTAGTTATTTATGCTGTCAATGATGATGTTTGGGAGCTAAGATGATGATATAATTTATAGAGTAAGAGAGAATATGAGAGAGAAAGGTGAGTGCCTGTGACGTGAGAAGGAAGGCGTTTTCAGTCACCAATCACAACTTGGATCACACTCGGTGGAGCTAGGGTTGAGCTTTTATCTATATATATATAATCGAATTGAAGGTATACTTCCCATCGAAATAATGTTAAATAAACGAACTTGTTATATAAAATATTTATACAAATATATGTGGTAATCTAGAATAATACTAAATATTGAGAAAATATAATAAAAAAATAAAAATATATATATTGATCATTAATATTATAGAATAATATAAATTATATTTTAGAACCTTACCTAACCACTTAAATTTTTGAATTAAATTGATTTTTTAATATGATATCAGAATTTGGATGATCAAGTAGTTACGAATTTCAATCTTTAAATTGATTTTTTAATATGATATCAGAGTTTGGATGATCAAGCAGTTACGAATTTCAATCTCATTATTTCTATTTATTTAATATAAATTAAACATTATAAGTTTTAAGTCTAAAAAACTTTTATTTGAAAAAATATATTAGAAAATAATATAAATCATATCTTGAAATTTCATATAACAACTTAAGTTTTTAAATTAAATATACTATTTGACAATTAAATTAATTAAATTTACAAGTGAGTTTTAATTTAAGATTATTGTCATCTAATGAAACATGCAAAGTATTAGAGTTTTTTCTTATTATATTTTCTATATTTTTAATATTACTCATCGATTTTATATGAATCATAAGTCATTTAAAATTTGTAAAATCTATACCTTAGTATTTAGAGATTAATACGAAAATTCATCTCAAGATTTATATGGTAGAAAAAGTTTGCACCGCGCATTTTTTCTTTAAAGAGATGGCACGTGTTTGCCTAATATTGGAGGAGCTAAAGAGGGCGAGGCACCCACATTCATTTTTTTTCAAGAAGTGGACTTTCTGTGGAAGAATTAAAAAAAACAAAAACAAATATTCATCTCACCATCATCACACTTCATGCTTATGTCACGCACCTGCTATCATCCACGTTTGCAATAAGAAAATGGGTTTGGTCTTGGGGCATTACAGGGCCGCATTTATAACAATAAGCCTGCTAATTTCCTTATATATTTCTTAATGTTTCTTTTTGTTTTTATATTAATACTTTAATAGCTTGCAAGTTCAACCTTTGCTTGTGTATGAAAAATGTAATTCCATCACGATTCTTAGTGCATTTATCCTACGTGCATCTTTGCCTATCAAAGTTAATGCCTTGTTTGTTTTAAGGTATTGTCTGAGTTAATTTAAATTAATTTAATTTAATTAAAATAATTTTTTTAAAAGATTAAATTAAATTTTAATCGAGTTAAATGAATCACTTTTCATTTGGGTATTTTTAAAACCTATCTCAAACCAAACTAAGTTAATAATACAAATAAATTATAATGGGTGCTAAATATAAGATAAGTAAAGGAAATAAACCTCTCTCACTTCCAACTTTTAGATTGCAATATAAGCTTAGAAAAATAAGTGAAAAAATTCATTAATTTAGTTTTGAGCCTTGTTATCAAAATGAAAGGGTGATTTCTTTCTTTTATATATATATATATATATATATATATAAAATAAAGTCGAAATAATGAAAAAACCAGTTTCTGATTGGAATAAGTTAAGAGGGCTCTTCCTAAGCATATTTATTCTTCATAATTCCAAATTAATGCAGCTGGAGTACATGTGTGGCCTTGAGGGGGTTCGCTTTGTCTACACTCCACCACATGGTGAGGGGAAGGGAGCATGCTTGGAAAAAGGTTAGCTCGTATATGTAGCCCTTTAGGCATCAAACGCCCCTGCCCTAGGATAATTCACACCATACATTAGATGCCACACATTCTCGTAGCCTCACATAATTCAAGAATAGGCTTCCCTTGTCATGTGGAAAATTCCCTATGACATGAACATTTCACCTTCGAAACTAGTCTATGAATATACGGTTGTACACAATAATGAATGATGGATTTGACTTTTGAATTGAATGTATTAAGAAATAATTATAAAAATATAAATAATAGAGTTTATGACCATTCAAAAGAGTAATAATTTGTAAGAATTCAGGGAAGAAAAATAGTTATACATGATAAAGACACATTTTTATCTATGATTGTTGATGATTTTTTTTAAATTATGTTTTTATTTGTTAGTTTGTTTAAAGTTAAAAAAAATTTTCTTGATAAGAAAATTTTTATTTTATATAAAATATATATCATAAAAATTAAATATTTTTTTTAATTTTTTTTCCAAATCATAATGGATAATTACAAACTTATTATCTTTTAATTGATTTTATTTTTTGTATTTTTCAAGTATGTTAAAATGCAATTTTTTTTTATATAAAATATGCATGAAAATTTTAGAATCTGCCCTAAGCACATAAATAAAAATGTATGTTTGATTTTTACAAATAAGAAATTTTTTATTTTTTTATTTTTTTGAAAATTTTAAGAAAAAAATATATTTAATATTAGATTAGTATCTTACCGTGTAAGATTACAACTCAAAAACTAAATAAAATAGTTGGAAAACACGCAAGAGACCTACAAATAAATTCAAAATGATCCCTGAAGTTTTGTAAAATTTTAAAAATTATTTAAGGTTTGTTTGAAAAAAGCATAAAAAAAGAGAAACTAAACGTTGCTGAAAAATTAGTAGGATGTATTTGCCAAACACATCCTTAACTAAAAAATCAAAGGTTTAAAAAATGCTTTAAGACTGTGTTAGGCAAATATGCTTTAAGGACAAAATATTATGTTTTTTTTTTCTTTCACAAAAATTAGACATGCCAAACCAAAATATTATGTTTTTTTTTTCTTTCACCAAAATTAGGCATGCCAAACATGCTATTAAGCTAATAGACTCAGCTCATCCACTTGGATTGAGCTTTCTGGCCCAAAGACCCAAGCCCACAAACATGCCTAAGAAAAAAGAAAGAGCTAAGAACAAAGAGGGAAAAACATTTGAAATCATTCAAGAACACCATGAACTCGTGAAAAAAACCCAAACTAAGATTCAAAACTAGACGATGTCGAATTAAATTGAAGGTTCAGATAAATATAAAACCAATGTTTAATAAAAAATTTGAGGCTGGATCACAACAAAACACTTAATTATTATAATTAATTGATTTTATGCAAAGATAAAGTGAAAGAAATGAAGATTAAATGCCATGATTTTAGTGTTTTTAGGTCATTAGGATCCTAGGTTAGTGATAAACAAGATTTTAAGCATGTTTAAGAGTGAAAAAAAACAATTTTTTTAAGCATGTTTAAGAGTGAAAAAAAAACAATTAAAAAAAAAACAAAAATCAATGACCTAAGGCAATGATCAACACAAAAACATCTAAACCTAGAAATTCAGCAAGCTTAGAAACCTAGCAATAAAGAATAAACCTAAAACAATGCAATATAACCCAGAAAAGCAACCTAAACATAGCAACCAAAGTTCAAACATGTTTAACACAACTTATTTGAATCATCAAAAGAACAAGATAAAAAATCAAAAGCAAAAACAGAAAGCAAAGTCAATGATAATAGCAAGCAAAAAATAACATCTCTTTATATATAAACATTGTTCTATTAATTAAAAATTTTATTCTTAAGTTCAAATATCATACTCACAACTTCAATAAACTCAACAAGCTACCCTAAAACAATCTAAAACAGAACAAATTCAATACTTGACATATCTTACAATTACAATGACTTTAAAAATTGATTAACCAAACATCAAAGCATGTAAGATAATATTCTATACTAACATTTTTCATTCTATTATCATATTCTAATGCATTAGAAAAAAGGTAATTAAACAAACTGAGCATATATATTATTTATTCGTGGCATGTTTAAGCATCTCAAAACAAGAATCATAGCTTTTAAACTAAAAATAGCTTCAATTGATGCTTAACAAATATTATGAGCAATAATTTAAAAGGCAAAATAAAAGGACAGGGGATGTTTGCATTGAGCTTCACCTCAAGGTTTACATTGTAAAGAGAATGTTGATGTCTTCTTTGGATTTTTTACTTCTTTCCTCTTGATTTTTAGCTTTTTCTTTTTTCTTTTGTTTTAATCTTAGATTGATTTGGTGTCCCCTGCTTTATTCTTAAAATAAAATTTTTTCTTTATCATTTTTTATTTAATTCTATTTTAAATATTCTATTGATTTTTATGTATTTTATTTCTTTTTTATGTGATTTCTCTTTCCTGGATCTCCCTTTTTCTATGTAATCTTTTTTCCTTTTATAGTCTTAAAATGGTTGATGGTTGAGAAATTGTTTGTGGGTTTGAAGATAGTTTTTAAAAACTAGATCCTATGAGATTTTTTTTTTCTATTTTTTCCTTTGATATGTTAGAAGAGCATTCTTCTCTATTTTTCTCATGTTTTTCCTTTTTTCTAGATTACTAACAAACTCTTGAGACTTCCAGAACAAGTTGAAAATTTCATAACTGAAACCTTGAGAGAAAATGGCTGATTGGGGATGTATCTTTCATGAATTAATCATCGCAAATAGAAGATCATTAAAGCCAAACAAGCTATAGATTTTGTAGAAGGGCAAAAAATCATACAATAGCAAGAACGAGGAGGAACTCATTATGGTACCCCTTATAAAATAATAAGAGAGAGGGTTGATAGTGAACATTGGATTTGCGACACTAGATGATAACATTTGTTATGCAATAGGAGTAATACTAGTACGAGTAAGACCTATGAATCTTTGACAATGATACTAGTACGAGTAAGACCTATGAATCTATGACAACGGTCTTGTTCTTTAACTAGGATCAAACCATGCTTGATTTAATAGGCTATAACTTTCTTACCATCAATCCAAAGTTGAGTGTAACATTGTCAAATTTTACCGAATCAGATAAGGTTGTTTTGGAATAAGAAGTTGAGGACTTCCACATGGCATAAGGTGGCGCAAACATTGAATAAGGGTGACACAACCTTATAGAGGGGAAGCTTACTATCAAATGGTTATGGTTGGAGCCCTTGAGGTAGTTAGAGATGTTATGTTTATTTGCTTAAAAGTGGCAACTCGCTTAGTTTTTTTTGGTTGAAAAAAACGATATAGAGAGATTGATGACGTGTCACTCTATTTTTTTCTTTTTAAAAGAGTGACATATCATTTGCTTAAACCCTAAAAATTATGGTCTTCTAATTAAGATTTTGATAACTTTTAAAGTGGTTCCTATTTTTTCAAATTAAGCTCAAGCATCCTTAATTGAGAAAAAACTGATTAATTTTATGCAATTAGGTCCTTCCAAAAATCAATTAGGTCCCCTCAACTCTGTCTCCTTTTTCAAAGTAGCCATTGGTTTCTAATTTGTCTAATTTAGTTCCTAATTAAGCAATAAACTTTGATTTTCTTCAATTTAGTTCTTATAAAAGTTCAGTACAACACCCAATAGTGCACAATTTTAGCAAAAAAGTTCATTGGTCTTGATTTCCTCAATCTATCCCTTAATTAACTTCTAAATTTTGATTTTTTTGCAATACACCTCTTGATTGTATCTAATGAAGCTTGTAAGAGTTCTAATCTTCTCAATTAAGTCTAAATTAGGTTTTCAAACTTAATTTTCTCTAATTAAGTCCTTAATAAAACTAATTTGACCTATTAAAAATCTAATTAAGTTCTTTTAATTAATTAATTCTTTAAATTTCAGCCTAAATTAATTAATAAAATTAATTAAACCTTTAATGAGGCTTATGATTAAATCAAAATAGCCTAATAAAAATCTAATTATGTTATCAGATTTAATTTTTATGTAAATTTATCTAATATTCATATAAATCAACCCTAAATTTGCATTATCGAAGATCCAGTTTGATCCCTCCATCTCTTATTTATACATTTAGATCAGTTTTTAAATTGTTCTTGCCAACTAAGTTGTATTCCTTTATTTTATTTTTTTATAAAAGAAAAGGACAATTTTAAGGAATTTAAAATTGAGTTATGACAATCTATTAGATCTTTAGCTCGTGCTATGATGTAGGTTGAATCAATTTAATTTTTTTAATGCAAAAAAAAAAAAATTAGGCGCAATTTAATTTTTTTAATGCAAAAAAAAAATTAGGCACTGCTAATGTTTTTTATAGTTGAAGTTTTTTTTTTTAATCGTGTGGGGATTGACTCGATCGATTTTGTTGGTCTAAAGGCAACTCAAATGACCTATAAAAACATAGTTTGACCCAAAATAAATATTCAAGATATTTTTTATATAATATTGAGATGAAAACGTGTTGGATCGATTCAAATCAACCCTGGTTATTTAGGTCATTAGACTATAACAACCATTTAGAAAGCAAATCAAAACAAAATATAAATTTTAAATTTTAATAAACCCAATGTTGAATCATGAAATTGAAAAAAATCAATTAAGAAAAAAATGACGCGAGTCAATTTATATTAATTTGCCAAATCTGCAACCTAGGACATGAAATCATAATAACTTAAATTTCAATAAACCCAATGTTGAATCATAAATTGAAACAAATGATGAAACTCAATTCTTAATCAACCTAGCGATGAAAGATAAAATTAAAAAAATATTTGATTGAAAAAAACATAAAAAACAACTCGAATAAACTCTAATGAAACTGTCAAACATGTGATCCAAGTTATAAGATGGGGATAATCTTATAGAAAACAAACCAAAACATATCACGAAACTTAATTCTTAATCAACGTAATGTTGAAAGATGAATTTGAAAAAAATGATAATAAGAAAAAAGAGGAAATCATTGAGTCAACCCATCAAACTCATAGTTCAAGTCATGAGATTGAAATAATATAATAAAAAAACAAATTGTGAAAAATCATAAAGTGTAATCCTCAATAAATATTATAGTAAAGGATGTAATTAAAATTTTATAAAATATAAATTGAAAAAAACACTCAAAGAAAAAAAATCATTATTATAGTAAATAGTATTTTATAAAGAGGATACAAGAAAACCCCCTCCTTATTTAGTTTTGTGTTTGTTTCTTAATAAAAGCTATCATCCAAAATAATGACCTCTAATTATAGATGTTTAAGTCAATGAACACGTTTTCTCTTGCTCATGACTAGTTGGTGATGTCTTGACTTTTTAAACAACTCTAAATTCATGATTTATTATTGTTATATTTTTTTATACATGCACATAAAAATAATTAATTCATAATTTTTATTTTTTTTATTAAAAATCACTTGTAAGATCATATTAAGTTTTTATTTAAAAACAACTTCTAATAAAAAGGATATTTTCTTTGAAAAACAATACATGAATAATAAAATGGAATCTTCATTAAAAAGATTTTTTTTCCCTCTGTAATCCAAATCATTAGAATTATTAGAATTATTTATTTTATTTTCTACTTTTTTTCAATAAACTATGATGATAACAAAAAATAATAATCTTTTATTTAATGAAAAAAAATACATGAATGAGAAAAGAGAATCCTGATTAAAAAAATACATAATTTATATTATTGTATTTTTTTATGAATATCCATTTTATTTTTTATATAATTAATAAAAATATATTGTAAAAAGCATTTTACAATATGGGGTAAGCACTCTATCTAGTTTTAGCTAAATGATAAAAAAGGAGTTTATAAATGGATGTTGTCTACAAGGATGACTAGTTATTTAGTTTTTCAATATGCTTAATATTTTATTTTATTTTTTTCTTTTTTATGTTATCAGTTATTTACTATTGTTTATATGAAGAAAAAGCATATCATATTCAATAATTCTATTAAATCAATATTAAAAATTATAATTAATTAAAATATATAAATTTATCTTATATAATTTCACATAATTTCAAACCAGATACAAATTCATGATGAAAATTAAGTCACAATACTTTATATAGTTTTAGTAAAAAAATATTTGTCTCTCTTAATTATTATCCCAAAAATATACGTGAATAATTTTAGTGAAGATTAATTGGAATTCTAAAGAACAGTAAAAATGATTGTATTGTGGCCGGCAAGATAATTATACCAAATAAAGTATTAGATAATTATTTTTTTAATTTTGGATCCTTTATTTTTTAACTGTAAAGAATTTAATTTATTCATACCTTTAATTCAAACCACTTTTCAATTAATGAATTGGTGTGAAAGTGAGTACCCAATTATAGGTTTGATGATATTGAAGTCTAAATACAATTTAGGGAATGTTTTCATAAGTTGAGATAAAAATGTAGGTATAAGAAAACCGATATAAAAAATTAAAATAATATCTTAAATTAATTAATGGATGGAATGAAAAAAAATGAAGAAATGACTCATTGTTAATAATTTATTATAATAAATTTGAAATATTTTATATAATTATTTATATATATATATATATAACATTAATGATGTGTGAAATTAAGAGAAACTAATAATTTAAGAATAATTAATTGTTATTAAATGAACATCTTAATATACTTTTAATGATGTGTTCTAATTAAAATTAAAAATATATCATATTTGATAAAGTCATAAAAACTTCAAATTAGATTATGCCTTTCTATGATGATATCTTGGATTAAAGTATTTAAACTTTGAATATGAGCTTTATCTTTAGACTTGGTATCCCCTACAAAAACAAGTTTTCTATTAGAATTGAAGATGATCTTATGCCTAAATCTATGACTTGTAAGATGAAAGGAAATTATAACAATGAGAGTTGAAGCTTAGGAGAGTGAATGTTGTAAATGGTTGTTCAATGGTGTTATTGTTGAATCGTTGAATGGTTCATTGAATGAATTTATTTACCTAGTAACACAAGTTATTTAAAAATATTATTCATGTTATTTTATCTTATAAAAATTATAATAATAATAACGAATAGTAAAGTAAGTGGTTGTTATGTTGTTGTGGAAAAGATTTGTATTTGTAGTGATTTGTATTAAAAGTTGGTTCCTCTAAGGAGATAGGCTGAGAAAAGATAACCATTTATGAAAAAGGTAAAGAAAGGTAAGCGTTATACTAACAATTCATATGTAAGCATATACAAATGTGAAGTTGTACTAGTTTTCTTAGAAGAAGTAACTCTTTATTATGATATGTGCTAGTTATTGAGCTTATTTGATATTTTCAATCACCTTGGGATAAGGCCTAATTTCGGATGAGTTTTTGGGCTAAAGAGTATTCTATTGGACTAGAGAGTAGTCTTTTGGGCTGGAGAGTAGGATAAAGTTCTGGAAAATGAATAATGTTTATAAAAAATGAATAGAGAGTATGAGAAATAAATAGTGTTATGGAAGATAAATAATATTTTCCTTTTTTCTCATATTAATTCAATTTTAGAGACTGAGCTGGAGAATTGTATAATTAGGGACTGAATTATAGGGACAAAAATAAAGAAAATATATATATAAAAAATTTATGTGTGTATTACATGTACCAACTTATGGACAAGGTATCATGGCTTATGACAATGTGTATGACATCATTTCACCATCAATGGTGATATTTTTTAATGTTGTTAGATTTATCTTGACAAAATTCTTATGGTGATGCCACACATGTGCTAATATGAGTTTTGGTGTGTCTTCAATGTTCCATTCTTTTCTTTTTCCTTTTCCTTTTCCTTTTCCTTTTCTTTTTCTTCCTTTTTTTTCTTTATTTTTCAACTTGTTTTTTCTCTTATTTTTTCAATAGTTTAATTTAGGCTTATCCTAAATAAAGAGGTTGTCTTGGCCCATGGTTGGCCTAAACAATAAGGATTATATTTTTGTTATATGCATCATCATTTTCCCTCAATTTTTAAATTTGTGTAAAATTTAAAAGACTTATGAATTTATTTTTATCAAGTTATAAAGTATTGATAATGTCCATTGTGCTTTTATGGTAAACAAATATCTTCCTAAATAG
The DNA here is from genome assembly GCF_000495115.2 of Populus euphratica. Taxonomy (NCBI): domain Eukaryota; kingdom Viridiplantae; phylum Streptophyta; class Magnoliopsida; order Malpighiales; family Salicaceae; genus Populus; species Populus euphratica. The sequence continues at coordinate 66,179 of NW_011500171.1, forward strand.
AGAATGTTCTTGTGACCATAACAAGGCAGTGTGTATGAAGATGTTGCATGAAGATATAAAGATTTTATCGAAGACATAAAGATTTTTTTGGTGGAGATATGAAGATTTTATTTGGAGATATAATAATCTTCCATAAAGACATGAAGATTTTTGTTTACAGATTTTTCTTGGTTTTAAATATTTTCATTGGAGATATGTAGATAAATAACACCATTGAGAAAAACATATAAAAACTACTCGGAGAGATGATATTAATTGATTGACTAAAAAGTTTAAAATATTTTTTTATGTAAGTGAAGATACAATCCTTGTAACGTATCTAATCTCAATTAACAAATTATAGGATACATTTATTTTTTCTTATTCTATTAAAATTGCATTCCCTTCATCACAAATTATTTAAGGTAACATCTAGCAATCAATATTTCTATCTTTTTTAAGGAATTATAATCCTTGGTATCATGTTTATGGTTATGATGAAAGAAATAAAATTCATTAGGGTTTTTTTACGGTTGATTCATCTTTCATAAAAAAAAGATATTACACAAATTATTTTTCCTTGATGGGAACCAATACCTCTCTATACATGTAGTGGTCAAAGATGTGGTTAGAAGCTTGATGGTCATAAATGGATCCTTTGGTGTTTTTCTTATATGCGGGCTTATAAGAGATCAATTATGCTTATGAGGTTTTGCTCTTTGTGACTGATATAAGGGTGTTTTTTTTTGTTACATGCATTTCTTCTATTTGAATATGATTTTCCCTCACTTTTTTCACATTGATGAAAGTTTAATCAGGAATTAGAATATATTTTCCCTTACCTTTTTCACATTGATGAAAGTTTAATCAAGAATTATATATAGTCATTTCATAAATAATAGTTTTAGACTCCACTAATCAAGGATTTAGTGGCAATAAATTCAAATATACTTTCTATATTGAGCATTTTCTTATTAAACATTTGGAAATATGTTTTAATGCTCTCAACTTCTCATTGTGTAATGACAAAGAACTCTGCTGTACTATTTTTAAATGCTAAAATTATGCTAAAATAGAAGTTGAGTTTAACATAAATATCATAAAATTCAAGGATAAAGCCATGCTCAAAGATATAATACCACATTTGAATAGATCCATAAAATATTATTGAAATAATGAATTGTTGTCTTGTGTTACAAACTCTAGGATGTTTTGCACATTTTTTATATGCTCTCTTAAATTTGTAATTCCATCGTAGTTGTTTAATTTTCTTTTTGTATAAAGACATAATTTTTAAAGAGACGAATGTGCGACACTTAAAGATAAAGTTAAAAGTCTTCCAGCTGACAAGGTTGTTATTTATTTTTAGGAATTTGTAAAGTTACTAATCTCATCTCATATCAAGGTTTTTTTTTTAGTTTTTTTTTATAAAGACTACACTAGTGAGACTTGAAGGGAGATCAATGGTAGTAGCTACTAATGAAGCTTTTAGGGAACATTCTTTATAATAAAAGTGGTTTTTTCTTAAAGCATAAGTGTTCTCATACCTATTTTCTTACATGTCATTCTAGAATTGAACTTGTCTATGTGCATTTAGTGGTGCATACAATGAAGCTAGTGATGTTGTTTCTTATTAAGGGAATGGAATAACACAAAGTTATTGTTGTCTAGCTAAAACAACAATATTGAGATCTTTCACTTAATAAGAGAATTGTTGGAGATTTGGAGAACTTGGAGTACTTGCGGTGGAAAGGTTGGTTAATTTCTCATATCTTGGAGTTTTTAAGTTGTTAGCCATGGAAAGAAATGTCGAGTGAGGACTGAAACAAGATTGAACTAACTTTTATTTAGTTTTCCATAAATGACACCACTAATGAAATCATAAGAATTTTAGATTGGATTAGGCCTTTCTATGGCTACGTCTTGGATAGAAGTGTTTAGGATCTAAATGGGGCTTTATCTCTATGTTTGGTATCCCTTGCAAAATATGTCCCATATTAAAATAGGAGACAACTCAATGCTTAAGTTAGTAACTTGTAAGAGAAAAGAAAAATATTAAAAGAGTGAATGTTGTTGTGGTTATTTTATGATGTTATTATTGAATGGCTTCTCAAATAAATTTGTTTATTTGGTGACTCAAGATATTTATAGACCTTATTCACATTAATTTACTACATGGACAATATAATAATAATAGAGAATAATTACTTTTTTTCTCTTAAGTACTTCTCGAACAATGAAAAAAATGATGTTGGTTATTATGCATCAATGTGCCATGGGTGAGAAATATTTGTGCTTGTGAGTGAATGTCATGAAAGGTTAGCTCCTTTTGAGGAGATAATTTGGCAAAAGATAGTCATTAGAAAGGTATTGTATTAATAATTTATGTGTAGACATACAAGAGTATAACATTGTACTGTTTCTGGAAAATAATAACTCTACATTGCGATGTGTGCTAATTATAGGGCTTGTTGGGAATTTGCATAAGAGGATTTGATTATATTGGGACGTGTGTTTGGGTTGGAGAGCATTCCTTTAGGTTGGATAGTAGTCCCTAATTGGAGAGCATTTTTCAAGGTTGAAAGCATTATAAAGTTACGGAAGATGAATAATAGTTATGAGAGATAAATATTATTTCTAAAAGATGAATAATGTTAATGGATAATGAATATGTTTTCCCTCCCTTTCATTTTCCCTTTCCTCCCATTAGTTCAATTTTAGAGACTAAATTGAAGAATAATAATGTTTTTATATATATATGGTGCGTTTATTACATATGAGTATGGACAAGCTACTGCGACTTGTGATAGTGTTTTTGGTTTTATCCCCTTATCAATAATGATCTTTTTTGGTATTATTAGATTTTTCTTTATAAGATCTTTTTAGTGTTTTTTAGTGTTGTCATGTGTGTGCCAATCGAAGCTTTATTATGTCTCTAATGTCCTATTATTTCTTTATTTTCCTTCTTTTTTCTATTTACTTGATTTTTATGCCATTATTTTTCTTTTCTTCTTTGATTTCTTGTGATCTTTCTTTATTCTTCTTATCTTAATTTTTTTTATTGGTTTTGTTCGGTCTAGCCCCAAACAAAAGGTTTGTCTTGCCTATGCATTTAGACTAGTACAAATAATAAGGATTGGTTTTGTTCGGTCTAGCCCCAAACAAAGGGTCTGTCTTGCCTCTACATTTAGACTAGTATAAATAATAAGGATTTTTTTTTTTTTTACAGTTCCTCTTTTCAAGTTGGCCCAAGCGACAAGAGTTATCTATTTTATTACCAACATTTAGTTTGTTTTAAATTTTAATAAAAGGAAAAAAACTTGTAATGATTTAAGAGAATAATAATAAAAAAAACATAAGCTTATAATAATTAAAAAGAATAATAATAATAATAAAAAATTAGCTAGGCCACTTTGCCAAACCTTTCGCATACCAATCACGCACACTCTTGTATTGCGTGAAGAAGGCCCAACATGGTTAATTAAAAAAATAAAAAATAACATGTTGTCTTTTTGAGTGATACATTATCTTTCTTGATAATTTTTTTGAAAGTAACCCCGTAATTTTATTTTTTTAAAAAGCATCTCAATTAAATTCAAATGTCCTATATAATTTTATTTTAAGACTCAAATCTTTTTTCTATTTGTTTTTTTTCTTACAACAAACTATATAATTAGTAACCAATCTTTTTTTTATTTTTCATATTAAAGCTTCAAACAATCTCGAATCAATTCTACAAGGGGGATCTATTATTTGAAAGCCAATTTTCCCTTTTCCATAGCTGGATTGGTATGGTTAGGCAATTTTGTCTCTCCTTCCCTTTCTCGTTAATGTCTCTCCTTCCCTCTCCCTCTCTTAAAAAAAAAAAATTTAGTTTTTCTTATTTTTATATATTTATTTTGCTCCTTGTAGCAATATAAACAATCACGCCTTAAAATATATATATTAGCCCCTCCAAAATTTTCATGTAATAAGAGTTTTTTCAACATTTATTCCTCGTGTGATAATATAAATCTAATTTTTTTATTTAATATATTTTGAAATCATTTTTACAAAAGAAAAAAATAATTAATCCCTTTATCTTTTATTTAAATATATGAACTAGTAATATGTCCTAAATTAAAATCATTCTATAAATGGTTCTTACATTTTTAACTCAAATAATTGTTTTTTATAATTAATGACTAGCTAGATTTGAAATAATTATTATCATATAAATAAAATTTTTATGTCTTTGAACTAATATTTTAACGAATAATATGAAATATCTTACAAAATTGAATATATTATTATATGGATTAATTTAATTTTGGGCCTCAACATTTATTATTATATGGATTAATTTAATTTTGGGGCTCAACATTAAAAAAAAAAAAAACATTCAGAGATGTGATATACCATCCAACAAAATCATGAGTTATCAATTCTAACAATGATTTGGACAGACAATAAGTGCCAAAATGACACTGTTTTTAATATCATTTTGCACACTAAAACGCCGAAATAACAGTGGCCTTAGTGATTCCATAATCATTTTGTAAGCTATAAAAACCGACTTTATTTTAGTATTTTTATTTTTGTAATAAAAAGTAAATGTTGTAATCTTTAAAAAACAGTACATCTAACACTAGAATATATTAAAATATAGGAGTAGACGTATAGCTATTAAAATTGGTTTCACCCAGTGAGTTGACTTGAAAAAACCTGCACTTGATTTAAGTTAAATTTCAAGTTTAATCGAAAAAAATATTGAACTGGTGAAATTGATTGACTCTATCTGCTTTATTGTAACTTAGTTGACTCAGACAAATCTTATTAGATTAGTTTTAAGAATTTTTTTAAATACAAAATGATGTTATTCTGAATAAAATAATTGATTTAGTGTTGACTAGGTGACTTAAAAGTTTATCCAATAATTAAAGAACTCATAATTTTTTTTTGAGTCATTAATTTCTTGTCCTGATCTAATAGGTATGATTAAAAGTGAAAGTCTAAAAGTGAAAAATGGATTTGTCAAAAAATATATACAACATACCCAAAAAAGCAAAATTACTCTCGGTAGAAATTGATCTAACAAACAAAATGCACCTTAATATAAGAGGATAAATTAGACAATTAGCATGTAAAATGCAAATAAATGACAAAATGACAAAAGCAAAAAGTTTTGGTAAAATAATATATTTTTGGATGTTACAACTAAGATCTATGACATTTATTATATGTCATAATTGGAAATTATGATAAAATTTTAATTGATATCACATTTTATAATTGTGATATCTATTTAAATTTACAAAAATGCTAAAATCAGGGCCCATAAGTGAGATTTTTAAAATTTAAGAATTCGACAGTCAGAGTAGTGATTTCATATTTGCTACAAAAAAATACCTTCAAAAAATCCTATAAAAATTGAAATGTGATCCAACAATCTAATCAAAATTTTATGGCTTTTTTTAGCCATCTTTCTAGTCTGAAGTGACCAAACTTTTTATTAGGCCTAGACCTATCTCATTGTTTCATAAATGCATCTACGAGGCCATTCTCATGATTTGTCTAAGATAAATCCTCATCTAGTTATGAGAGACCCATACCATTAAACATCACTTGTGAAAACTATTATGTGAATAATAAATTTTTAAGATTTTAATTGGTGTCTATTTTTTATTCTACAAGTTAGACAAAGATGTAAATTTTTACTCATAAAACATGTATCAAAGAAAAAAATTTATAAAATTATGGTTTTCATATCAAACAGTTAACCAAAAATACAAATGTATCCAACTAGTTGACCTGTTGACAATTATCACACTTGAAAAACATGATATATTTAAATGTCGCTATTCTGAAGTACAACAACTATCTTGTCGTGCTTAGAAATAGCGACATTTAGTCGCAAAATGACAATGTGAAAGTGTGCTATTTCGCTAAATGTGTTTTTCTACAAAAAAAAATTAATTTATTGTGCTATATAAAAAAAATTCCAACAGAAGAAGATAAATCACTCGTGGACTCAATCATGGTTAATAACCTCTCATGAATTTTTTCAATTAATAAGATTCCATGTATTTGGTCATACATAAAAGAAACAAGATCTATCAGTTATTATGGCATTTTACTGATACAATAACTCATTAGTAATTTCATCGTTGATCATGTGCATATTACTAATAGAATCAAATTGTCGGAGAATTACATCTAATAGTGGTAAGTCTTGTAATTTTTTTTCAATTCCCTGAAACTTTTTGATGGACTTAGTCCATTAGTAATTCCATATGTAATTATTAATGACAAAATTTTATAACTTCTTTCCAACTCTCTAGAACTTTTCAAAGGGCTTAGTCCATCAGCTATTCCATCTATGATTCAAATTCTATCATAAATTCTATTAGTATTGTATTTAATATTTCTTGGAAAAAAAAAATTAAAATAAACAATACAAAAAAGTTTAAAAAGAATTAAAATAAAATAAAAAACCAAATTTTTATTATTAATTTAAAAAATATTGTCTAATACTATTTATCTAATGGACAGAAAGTTGAGATAAATCTTCAATGAAACTAAGACAATGACGAGATTGACCACATGTACCAGTGAAGGCTGCCAACAATCGCCTAGATGGTCAGGAAATGCACTTTATCCTTTCAGGGCGGTCGTCTCATACCTAAGTTAAGCTATCTCAGTAGTATGTCAGGTCGTCTAAGCTTAAACCTATTCTCGTACAATCGCCTAATGGTTAAAAATTGTTGGCTCAATCCTACTTGCGAGGATCCAACAGTTGATACACGGTCCATATATAAATCCTTGTTTGTAGTGTTGGAGATATTATAAGATTAATTTTTATCAAGTCTACTAGACAATCTAACCTCTAATAAAAGATCTGGATCGAGTTTCAGATGGGTTAAAGGATCATCCTTATATTTGTCCTGTAATTAAGTGTTATATGTTTCCTAAAAAAAATAAGGAAATTAAAAAAATAATAACTTAAAAAAATTATTGAAATCCTATTTACCATGAACATCTAAGCTCGTCTATCTACAAGTAGTTGCACCTTTTTTTCAATGGTTCTTATTTTGCACGTGAGTTTCAACAAAAAGCTCTATCGATCTTAGATTTCATCTATACACTATAGCTTGTAAAAGAAAGCTATTGTTAGTTAAATATTTTCATATAATACAACAATTAAAAAAAAATATCTTAGAAAACAAAATATTACCATTTGTTTTACGTGCAAAATGAACAGAATGGATACATTGTAATGGAACCATGAATCTCTTTGTTCCAGTTCTGTGGACCATACCACAACTGCTACACAAAATGTTTAGATGTTACATGCTGGATATAATCATCCTAGATAGCCTTTGAGAAGTGCGGGTTTTAAAATCCCTCCACATGAACACATCTGATTAGTACTTAAAAGTGTATTTTTATCAAAGTTTTATATCATTATTTTGCACTTGAAGTACCAATAACTCCTCAATTAAAGCATGTTTTATAGTAACATATCTAATAATATAAAATACCTTTAATTTATGGTAAATGTTCATTTTAAATGTAGACTTATCACATAAATGAAAGGATTGATTGATGAGTTTAAGAATTGAATTTGAAAGGACAAAGAGATGGCCAAACTTAGAAAAGAGATGGTGGTGCAGTCCAAATTAAAACACTGTTTGGTAATTGGGTCATATCTGGAGCTCTAGATTTTGGATTTAGGTCTACTTTATATGGATGGAAAGGTAAAATATAGGCTTAAAACTTTTATTGGAGCCTATGATTTAAAAAGTCCATTTTCAATTACAATTTATAGTAACAACGAAGAAGTCTGAATCTGTCCTACAGCCTGAACACTGTTCAGTGTTTGACCCATATCTGAAATTCTAGAAGTCCAAATGACCTCCATTTGTTTTGAAAGTTGAGATAATTTCCTACAACTTTCATGTTTTCAAGTGGTTCTAATTTTAACATTATCAATGATGTTTTGGGTACACAAGAGAAGATAAGGATTATCACTA
>NW_011500171.1:74198-78579 GCF_000495115.2 Populus euphratica
TGAATAATAAGAGTTTATACTATACTTGTTTGACATATTATTAGTGGATCCTCTAACCTTGATATTTGTTGTTATCATTGTTTAATCCTTACATTAATCTTTCATCTCAAAGTTTTCATCAACTTCTTCTTCTTCTTTTTTATTATTACTACTACTACCACCACCACCTCCACTATTGTTATTGTTGTATTATTATTATCTATAATTAATATAATTAATCTTCCTGTGGTTCAATCCCGGTCTTGCCGGGTCATTTATTACTTCGACACTCCTGCACTTGGGAGAAGACATCAATCTTTTGGTCATGTCAACATCTTTCTAACCTAAAAGATCTTTTTCTTTTACATATTTCTTTTATTCTTTCTACACTTGTGCTTGAAATCATACAACATGGTTCGTAGAAAAAAATTATTAGTTAAGATTATGAAATATAAAATATAAACATTTTTTTGAAAACAAATATCATATTTTGAATTCAATCTTATCTAATGGAATTGCAAGTCTCCCACACTCTCTTGGCAACAACGTTGGCAGCCTCTATCTGGTATAAGTTTTCCTTACACGTCAATTTCATAAAATAATTAATGTATTAAAATTAAAAAAGCTAACTAAATTAAATAATTTTAAAAACTGTTAATGTATATAATAACCTTCAACTTTTCAAACCAAGCATTAATCATTGCCTTCTATTTAGTATTTTTGGAAACATGACTTTACTGAAACAAAAGCACTTTCATCAATGATTGCACGATCTAATTTTATCATGCGAACAACCTCCACATTTATAAACCTGAAATATCATTCATTCATTGAAATTAATTATTCAATAGTTATCCATTGTCATTTATTTCTAGGATAACAAACTTACATGTTGTTGTTGGTCTTCCACTGAGCAATATACTTCTTAGTGTATACATCCTACTCAGATAAGACACCCCTTCTATATGTGACCTTCACACTTAACGAGTCTGCTTTAAAAGAGGGTGTATATGTCTAAGGTGCTTAGTCATTGTTGTTAGTTATTTTGGGCCCATATTTACTGGAGACGGTGTATATCTCTTTTGAACCAAGTACAGGAGTGTAGCTCATATTTGCTGGAAAATTGACGAAAATGGAGGAGAAAGAAATATTTTTTCAAACTCTATTTGAGCTGTTTTCTACTTTTTTTTATCCTCCCCCTTTGCTGCCAAAAGTGTAAGGTTTCTTAAGTTGATAAGGAGTCTTCATATAAATCCGTTAAAATTCACATTTAAAAAAATTGATTCTACTACTGTCGCAATATTTTATTCCAACTTAGGCTATGATTTTAACTTGGTTTCATACGATATCTGACCATCCTAACTATATTTTATCACTCATAACACATTGAAGAATTGACCTACTCCTTTATTGAGTCCTAGGGGTCACTATTTTTAAGGCAGACTCTTAGTCAGATTTGGATGGTCGATATTGTTAAATCTGGAAAACCTTTTTGACCAACCAAATTCTTGCTAGATTATGTTATCCAAAATGATTTTATCTCACTTTGAATCCCACATCAAAGTTGTAATCCGGGACATGTAGATGAATTTAGGCTTTTAAATTGCTTGATTTTGATATCAGAGGCTCAAGATATTCCTATTTGAAATCTAGCGTGAAAACATAGAATTCTGCCACAAGAAGGTTTCCAACCGAGTTTGGTTGCAATGTTTTTCTTCAAAATGAATTTATCTCATTTTTTAACCTTCATGAAAGTTGTAAGTTTATAAGTGTAGATGAATTTAGGCTTTTAAATCGCTTGATTTTGATATCAAAAGCTCATAATATTCTCGTTTGAATATCTAATGTAAAAGTAGAGAATTTTGTTGCGAGAAAGATCCTGACCTGAGTTTTACACTAAAGACTTTATTTCCATCACAAATTTTATTGATTTATTCTTAGGTCATACTCTTAGTCATATTTGGATACTCGATATTTATCAGTTTCTGAATTAGATCAGGATACTCTTTTTGACCAACCAGCTTACAGCCAGTTTTTGTTCTTTAAAACGATTTTATCTCACTTTGAATCCTTCATCAAATTTGTAGCCCTGAACATGTAGATAAATTTGGACTTTTAAATTACTTGATTTTGATATCAAAAGCTTAAGATATTCCTGTTTGAATATTTAGAACACAATTGCAAAATGCTTAAAGTTTGAAGACCAATTATAAGCCAATTTGAAGCCCCTTTTTTTTGGACCAAGGACCAAATGGAAAATATGCTAAAATAAGAAAGTTGATTAAAGATGAAATTAAAAGAATTTTTGTCAGATGAAAAAATTAAAAAAACACATTTTTATTTGCATAGCTAGTTCAAAGGAAATAGCCAGTGCCTCATAATCCCAACAATGAAAGGATAAAAAGGAGCGGAACCATCCTCTCATTACTGCAAAGAAATCACTCCAACAATGGAAGGAGAAAAAGGAGCGGCACCATCCTCTCATTACTGCAAAGAAATCACTGGAAATCATTAGAATATTATGGTTTCGTATCTTTACTCACACAAGATTATACCCTAAAGTTAATGTAATATTTGTTTTCTAAATAGAGTTGTATTTTAGGTTATATGAGCCTCCTCAGCTGGGAGAAAAGGGGATTTATATTGTAAAAAATACAAATCTCAAAAAAAAATATTTTTATGCATACGACCAATACTTTAATATTTTTTAAATATTTTTTTATAAAAAAATAAATATTTAAAGTTTTGAAAATGTTTTTTCATATGGATTTCTTAAACACAACAAAAAAAAAGTATTTTTTTGCATTTTTGGATTTTACAATATGTTTGTAAAACTCCAAAGAATATTGACTAATATTCCAAAAAATACAAAAAATTTACAACGGAGAGAAATTCATCTATTATTCACCGTTAATGTTTGGATAAAGAAATATCAAATGGATGAATGTCCAAAATATTATTGGGAATAACTTGTTATTATTCATTGTTAATATTTGGATAAAGAAACCCTAAATGATAAATATCCAAAATAATTTTATGAAAATAATAAGTCATCAAACATTCATAAAAGAAGCCTTGATTATAATTGAGGACATTTTATTTTTTGACTCACAGTTTATGAGTCATGAGAGTATGAAACACTAAAGCAAAAATAAGCTTTTAAAGCGCCGTGAATTTCTCTAAATTTCTAAATTTTTGTCCCTCTCTCCTCCTTGTGATTTACGAGTCATAAACTTTTAAAATACTAAAGAAAATGAGCTTTGAAAGCACATGGAATCTCCTTAGATTTCTATCTTAAATAAACTTAGTTTGAGTCAAATACAGATTTCAAGAGATCTGCATTAATTCTCCTTAGCACTTTGTAGACATATCTAAAGGTATGATCCATATTGGCCAAGGGTTGCTTTTAGAATTTGAATACAAATTCATTCATCATAGCAAACTTATCCTAAGAAAATTAATTAAGAGAACACCAGCACCATAACAATTATAAGGCAAACTAAACACCAAGTAGCTTATCTTAGGTAAGGCGTATTAAGGGTGCTAATATCTTTCTTTTATGCAACCAGTCACTTGCTTTAGAATCTCTAAAAGACCAGTTAGAGTTTCAAATGACCATAATATTAGGTGGCAACTCACTTATTCATTAAAAACAAAAACAAAATCAATCAAGGGTCGTCACGTAGCAACTTATGGTCATAAAATACTTTGTCAAAAGAACCAGCAGCACTCATGTCTACATTACTCTTCATTGACCTTTTTTTCGCTATTTAAACAAGTTAAGTATAAAAAAGATAATAACATTATCATTATATCCTATTTAAAAAAAAATATATAGTACCTCTCCTATGTGAAAAACTACATAAAATTTAATTACTTATAAATAAATAAAGCCACAAATCAATTGATTTTATTTGTAACTATTATTTAATTTCTTTATTGAAATCTATGTGGACAATATCTCATTACCCAAAACCAAATTATATCTAAGAAAACTCTTATAAAAATTATCACATTGTCTTTTTTTTTTACAGTTTATAATTAGTACTTAAAAGTGTATTTTTATCAAGGTTTTATATTATCATTTTGCACTTGAAGCATCAATAACTCTTTAACTAAAGCATGTTTTATAATAATATATCTAATAATATAAGATACCTTTAATTTGTGGTAAATGTTCATCTTAAATATAGGCTTATCATATAAATAAAAGGATTAATTGATGATTTTAAGAACTGAAATTGAAAGGATAAAGAGATGGTCAAACTTAGAAAAGAGATAATGGTGCAATCCAAAGTGGAGGCATTTACCATGCATTTAGACATATTGGTTTCCAGAACAATATCATGTTCTTGCTTTCTCTCTTTGTATTGCTTATGTTTTGTTTTCATTAATATCAAGT
>NW_011500171.1:78627-88783 GCF_000495115.2 Populus euphratica
TTATCTTATTTATGTTCTTATTTTGTTTATTTATTTTTATTTCTTTTATTATGTTTAGTTAAGTTTATTATGTCAAGGTGAAAAGATTACACTAATAGTGTAAGAACAAGTATAGTGTAAACTCAACATGGACCTTAATCTTATTTATATATGTTATCTTATTCACTTTTAATACTTTACTTGTTAAATGATTAATCTAGATTTATGTTGTATAATACTTGATACAACAAATACTTGACACTGTCATAGTCTATATTGTATAGTACCGATACCTGTGTTATGAAAGAAACTTGATTTGTTGTTAACATAAATTATAATCATGAATGTCTGACAATATTTACAAGTATTAACATTAATCAAATAACATAACTAATATAATCATGTTAATAATTTATAATCTGATTGGAACCTCCTTTGTGTGTGGTTTCCAATTGAATAATAAGAGTTTATACTATACTTGTTTCACATACCATTAATGGATCATCTATTCTTCACATTTATTGTTATCATTGTTTAATCCTTACGTTAATCTTCCATTTTAAAGTTCTCATCAATTTTTTTTTTATTGTTGTTGTTACTATTGTTGTTGTAATATTATTGTTATCTATAATTTATATAATTAACCTCCTTATAGTTCGATCCTAGTCTTACCGAGTTATTTATTACTTCGACACCCCTACTTCGATACTTCTACACTTAGAAGAAGCCATCAATTTTTTTATTGTATTAGTTTACACACACTGTGTAATTACTACTCCAAAATAACTTATCGCTAACCCTTAAAATTAAGCAAACTTATATAATATCTTATTGTCTTTCTTGTTCATTAACATATATTAAACACCTTTGAATGTAGTTATTTTATTTAGCAATTGCACGTTTAAATATTCACGTCTGCATTTACTTATGTAGTGACCTATATACAAAATTAACCTATAAAAGATACAACAACATTACTTAAGTTACACTTCAAGTTAGGATTCCAAAAACAGTTCAGCTGGTAACTTATCACTTGAGTCCTCTTTCATTTTCACTTTTCATTTTTTTTAAAATAATATTTTAACTACTAATTTGTATAACTCGATGAATAATCAGATAAATAAGTATAAGAGACTTCATAGATCGTCAACATTTTGACCCAATATCATTTAGACATAACAATTCCACGAGTGTAACATATGACAATTCAATGCCCACATTTTATATCCTTGTCCTACCTCAATGTTAGCATATGTAGGATGGTGTAGTTTGTAGGATGGTGTAGGAAATTCATTCCTTTTTTAATATAAGCTCAATAATTCATTTTTAGCAATTTTCAATTTTTCTAAGTAATTACATTTTGCTATTAAGGAATTTACTTTAATCTTCAAATAATTTACCAAGGTTTCAAACTTGAACTTATTTTGCTATTATTGAATATTTTCTTTTGTTTTCATATTTCAGTTACAGCATAAAAAACTCAATAACTATGCTTTTCTTTAAAGTCATTAAAATCCTTTTATTGTAACTTAACATGTATTCTTCTCCTATTTAACTTAACAAATAATTAAATTTCTTGGTAGTTCAATTATGAACAAATTAATAGCAGTTGAATATATTACATAGCAGGACACATACAAATACCACCGTATAGAGGTATTATTACCTTAGATAAGATCCCTTCTTAGGTTATGAAAACCCTCAAAACAATAACAAGAACAACGAATATTTGTCTAGAGACTCGAAATCTAAATTTTATTCAAAAAATAATAACTAAAATCAAATTTTGAAAAGTAGTTTAAATAATTTGTAGTAGTCAACTATGAGCTAAACAATAAATAAATTAAAATTATATAGAAAAGAGGAGGACTTTGTCAGGTTAATATTATTATATATGCTATGAGTCCCTCTATTGTGAGTTTAAAAACGTATGAACTGGTTCTATCTCCGGCATGCTTTAATTAGAGAGTAAATTACAATATATATCAAGAACATAAAGTTATGAGACCTTTTCCAGGTTAAAATATACACAAGTCCGTTGACGTTAAAGCTTGAAGACAATCATGCATGGATTCGACTTTTATGATCAATCGAACTGCTACCACAAAAGTATAGATAAAAAATTCCATAATTCTTTGAAAATGAATTAGAGAGATGCCATTTTCATTCATTAGCTGTCGTAGAAGGTAATATGGAAGATAGCTAGCACTCATCTCATTTCAATTCCTGAAAATTCAAAAGGAAGGCAAACCAAGAATGAAGCAAAGACTGGAGACCACACCACACACCAGAACACTGCTGGCACCAATTAATCCACCCAACCAAATCAAAGATCAAGAGTAGCTTTGAAAACCCAAAAGTGGCAGGAGATTTACCTTTCTCACTAGTTTGGCGTTGAGGATGGAAACATTAAAGGGAATTGAAAGAGAAGATAGATAGAGAGAAGAAATTGTTAGAGAGAAGAGATTCACTTAGAGGGGGGGAGAGAGAGAGGAGACACTATTGTTTTTTTGAAATTAAAAATTTTAGTTTTTTGAAATTAAAGATTTTAGTCTTTTAATTGAGTTTTTTATCGATATAATTACTGATAAATAATTAAATATTCATTTATTTTTAATGTGTATTAATAATCTTGTTAGTAATTAAAACTTAAATTTTTCAATATAACCAAAAATTTTCCAAATCCCTCTTAAAATTCTCCAATAAAATTTCATTTTATTAGTTATTCATTCAGCGATTATTAGTGGTAAAGTCTTGTATTTTTTCAACCCTTTAAAAATTTTAAAGGAACCTAGTCCATAAATAATTCCATCTATAATTGTTAGTGACAAAATCTTATAATTTTTTTTTCAACTTTCTTAAACATTTCAAAGGACTTGGTCCGTCGAGAATTTTATTGGTATTTTATATTTTATCGATATAAAAAAAATTCCCTTATATTTTTGTATTCTTTATCTTTCTAACTTGTAAATACAATATAATCACAATACAATAACATAATTTTTATTCAATAACATAATAATAAAATCACAACAATAAACATTCAATCAAATGTTAATAATAGTTTATTGTATAGGAACAACAAAAAATATTATATTAAAATTAAATTCATTACACATTGATATTTTACATTTAAAATTTGTTCAAAATCTTTTGAATGAAAATTGTCTTCTTTTTCTTCAATTTCATCATTGTTATGCTCATCATAATCTTCTTCATTGAATTGAAGCTCGTTAATGTCATTATCTTCTTCTACTTTTTTATATCTACTTATTCTTAATATATTATTTAATTTTTCAGCGTCAATATTAACAAATTTCAGCTATATGAAAATTTAAATTTTTTTTAAATTGATAAATAGAACAACTCGATATGCATCAATTATCTTATCTAGTTAAAAGATATCGTTTATTATAATGATTGCATCATTATTATCCTGAACCTCTAAATTTAGTTTTCATTATAAATAACTAATTAATCTTAGAATTAATGATCCTTAAAAAAAATAAATGAATATAAAAAAAATGATAGTTTTTATCCGTAAATATTACCTTAATTTAGTGATACTATTTGTTGCATCGATATTTCTATTTATATTTTTGACAATTTCCTGTTATGTCATCATCTCATCAGTCGCTTTCCAATATTTATCTATTACGGGGATGCAGGAAAACAATGCGTGTGCCTTTAATTTATTTTATGTTATACCCTAATCTTATCTCTCATCATTTACTATAAAACAACACAGCTCTTTTCTTTAACAAGCTAGCTAGATTGTAATGACCATGGCCTCAGTATCTCCTCAAAACAACGTACCTAAGGTCCCTGTTTTTCTTTTGTTTTGTATGTTCTTAGTGTTTTTGTCGACCCATGTTTCGGCACAATCATCACCTGTTTTTGCATGTGATGTTGTGAGAAATCCATCTTTGGCAAGTTTAGGGTTTTGCAACACGTCTTCAGGGATCAATGACAGAGTTGTGGACCTGGTAAAAAGACTCACATTGCAAGAAAAGATATTGTTCTTGGTGAATAGCGCAGGGAATGTGAGCAGACTTGGGATACCGAAGTATGAGTGGTGGTCTGAGGCTTTACATGGAGTCTCCTACGTGGGTCCAGGCACACATTTCTCTAACGATGTAGCTGGAGCTACCAGCTTCCCTCAGGTCATCCTCACCGCTGCGTCCTTTAACACCTCTCTCTTTGAAGCCATTGGAAAGGTATGTTATGCTCTTCTTCTTCTTTTTTTAATTTAGCAAATATTTAACATTTCTTACGGGTACGGTTTTCTTTCATCATTTCTCTTCTCCTTCTGACTTCCTCAATCCTAGTAACGAGATCTTTAATTTGTTACCACCCCTTTTATGTTCATGTGTTCATGTATAACACCACATTCTTCTTTGAGAGAAGGATTTGGTGAAGATTTATATATTTCGTTACAAACGAGAGTTTTGTGCTTGAAACCTCTTAATACAAGTTGAGCTACGAGCAAGCTCATTGATGGTGTTTGTTTTGAGTGAAGAAAATCTTGATTTTTCATCCATATGCAAAAAGATCAAGCGCACCAAATTTTGCAAAATATATACTCAGCCAGCAGTAAATGCCACACACACACACACAGGGTTCTTTTAATGCTTACTTTCTGAACTTTATGGTAAGGATTTCGGTGAAGCTAGCTACAGCTAGGCATAAATCAATGGAATTAGGTACAACAATAGAAAAAATCAGGGACCTTATGCATGTGATGATGGTGAGTAAGAGTAGGTGGAAGTGTAATTGTGTCCCCTGAGGCGCGCAACTTGCAGATCCAAAGACTTCTTTATTCCACTTGGTGCCTTTTTCTTATGGATTCCAGCTTGCAAATTGCATGATTGAGTACCAATGAAGTTATCGGCAACCTCTGTGATTAATTGAGCGGCCACCAATATTATTTTGATTTCACCTTAATCATCTTGAAGTTAATCAGCTAGCGTGGAAAGAAGGGTTTTATCCTTTTGCTTCGGCCCTTGAATATTACTTCCAATTCTAAATTTTACTGTGTACATTTTCTTCGGATTAGAATCATGATTAGCTTCCACGTACCAAGACGAATATCTTGAGTTAAAAGATGGATTTACTCTATCAAAAAAATGGAAACAAAGAGAAAAGTTATGATTTTCATGTTTAATTAGCTTGTCTCCATTGGTTCTTGTGTTCTTGTACGGTTGTGTTTTGTAAAATTCAATTGACTATACCTCTAGTTGTGTGGTGGAAAATGGCAGTGGCAGTTGGTCAAAGAAACCGATACAAATTCCACTGTTTCGCACACACACACACGTGTGTGTGTGTGTGAGTGTATGCTGAACAGGTGTCTTTGCAGGTTGTTTCAACGGAAGCAAGAGCAATGTACAACGTGGGATTGGCAGGATTGACATTTTGGTCACCAAATATAAACATATTTCGAGACCCCAGATGGGGGAGAGGCCAGGAAACTCCAGGAGAGGACCCGTTGCTCTCAAGCAAGTATGGATCATGTTATGTTAAAGGACTGCAACAAAGAGATCATGGAGACCCAGATAAACTTAAGGTTGCTGCCTGCTGTAAACATTACACCGCCTATGATGTGGATAACTGGAAAGGGAGTGATCGTTACCATTTCAATGCTGTGGTAGTGTTCAATTTATTTAATCTAGTAAGCTTTCCTTCTTAATAGGAAGGTCATTTTCTTTCTTAATTATAGTTTTTTTTTATATATATACATGACGAGTTAGGTGACAAAGCAAGATATGGATGATACGTTTCAACCACCATTCAAAAGTTGTGTGATTGATGGGAATGTTGCTAGTGTTATGTGTTCTTACAACCAGGTTAACGGTAAACCTACCTGTGCTGACCCAGACCTCCTATCTGGTGTCATCAGAGGGAAATGGAACTTGAATGGGTATGCATGAAATCTCAAATATGTTCTGTAATATCGAATTGATTGTGTTTTACCACATATGTTCTTACCTGGAAATTCAATGGGGCTGCTGCAGATACATTGTTACTGACTGTGATTCAATAGATGTGTTCTATAACTCCCAAAATTATACCAAAACACCTGAAGAAGCTGCAGCTGCTGCTATATTGGCAGGTAACTCCCCATTCGTTCTTACGTTTCTAGGTAAATTGATTTTACTTTTGT
Organism: Populus euphratica; assembly: GCF_000495115.2. NCBI lineage: Eukaryota > Viridiplantae > Streptophyta > Magnoliopsida > Malpighiales > Salicaceae > Populus > Populus euphratica. Next base: position 84,767 of record NW_011500171.1, read on the forward strand.
CAACGAGGGTGAAATCATAATTTGGACATATATCTGTGGATGTTTCTCAATTTCAATTAATATCAGGGTTTCTTGTATGATAAATGTGAAATATCCAATAAGATAGAATAATATAAAGCGTAAGTTTAACTTTGGGTTAAACTAGATTTTGATGTGATATTAACAATTAAAATTAATTAATAGCATAAGACAATCGTACATGTGAATTTGTCAGGTTTGAAGTCCAAAATAACCTTTTTAATAATCAAATGTTTTGTTGTATATTAAATATACAGGAATTTTGGACATGTCTTTTGGATATTTCCTACTGGTTTTGCATTTTTTTTCACTGATATCCAATATTGGAATTAAGGTTATGTTGTGATCCTCATTGCTAGATGTTTCAATCTGACAGGGGTGGACCTCAACTGTGGATCTTTCTTGGGCCAACACACTGAAGCAGCAGTAAAAGGAGGACTTGTGAATGAGCATGCCATTGATATAGCAGTCTCAAACAATTTTGCCACTTTGATGCGGCTCGGATTCTTCGATGGTGATCCCAGCAAACAACTTTATGGTAAGCTAGGACCAAAAGATGTATGCACAGCAGAGAATCAGGAGCTGGCCCGTGAAGCTGCCAGGCAAGGAATTGTGTTGCTTAAGAACACTGCAGGATCACTGCCTCTATCTCCCACAGCCATAAAAAACTTGGCAGTAATTGGACCAAATGCCAATGTCACTAAAACGATGATCGGAAACTATGAAGGTAAAATTTAATAATTTCATCCAATTTCATTCGTATTACTAGGAGATGCTGACAAACTTGGTAAACGATACACTTTGATATGATTTAGGTGCCCCCTGCAAGTATACGACCCCTTTACAAGGACTAGCAGCTTCTGTTGCAACAACATATCTACCTGGCTGCTCTAACGTAGCATGCAGCACCGCTCAAGTAGATGATGCCAAGAAACTAGCAGCCGCAGCTGATGCCACGGTGCTCGTAATGGGTGCCGATCTATCTATAGAAGCAGAGAGCCGTGACAGGGTGGACGTTCTTCTTCCAGGACAGCAGCAACTTTTGATAACAGCAGTTGCAAATGTCTCATGTGGACCTGTAATTCTTGTTATAATGTCTGGAGGGGGCATGGATGTATCGTTCGCAAGAACTGATGACAAAATCACGAGTATTCTATGGGTTGGCTATCCTGGAGAAGCAGGTGGAGCTGCCATAGCTGACATTATTTTTGGTTACTATAATCCAAGTACGCACCAACCATCCCAGAATTCTGTTTACTTCGTTTTCCACATCTTTTCTTCCGGTTCTAAATCTTCACTGCTCAGTTTTTCTGGCTTAATTCTTTTATTGAGAATCTCATGATCCATTCCTTAATTAGTCTCTGTTGTCGCTTAAAGAAACATATTATGAGTTCTTGCAGTGGAAGATTAAGATTACGAGTTTGAATCTAAGATTTTCTCTTTCAGGTGGAAGACTACCGATGACATGGTATCCACAATCATATGTTGACAAAGTACCAATGACAAATATGAACATGAGACCAGATCCTTCGAATGGCTATCCTGGCAGAACCTACAGGTTCTACACCGGAGAAACTGTTTACTCATTTGGAGATGGACTAAGCTATTCCCAATTCACCCACGAGCTAATCCAGGCGCCTCGACTAGTATCTGTACCTTTAGAGGAAAGTCATGTCTGTCACTCTTCAGAATGCCAATCAGTTGTTGCCTCTGAACAGACCTGTCAGAACTCAACATTTGATATGCTTCTGAGAGTTAAGAATGTGGGAACAGTAAGTGGAAGCCATACGGTTTTGTTGTTCTCTAGTCCCCCAGCAGTGCACAACGCACCACAGAAGCATTTGGTGGGGTTTAAGAAGGTCTTCTTGAATGCACAAACAGGTAGACATGTGAGATTTAAGGTGAATATTTGCAAGGATTTGAGCCTGGTTGATGAGCTAGGAAGCAAGAAAGTTGCCTTGGGAGAGCACGTTCTTCATGTTGGAAGCTTGAAACACTTCCTGTCTGTAAGGATTTGAAAGGGCTTTCAAGTTCTTGCTTGTCTGCAAGGATTTGAAAGGGCTTTCAAGTTCTTGCATATTTTTTATTTTTTATTATTTATTTTTTTTTATCCCTTCTCGGCTTTCAGAAAGGCATTTTTCATACGGAATCATTGACCTATGAAAAGGTTGAGACGTAATGACAAATTTACTCAATTATTGCCCGATTAGTCAAAGCTAAATTTGAAACGGGATGTGTTGTCATGTAAGGCTTGGGAGTCTTCAGCTTTCGCAGTTGGAGCTTCACTTTTCAATCTTCTTTAAGGCGCTAAGGCGCAATTTGGAATTATGTTACAATAGTATTTATAAAAATTTGAGATTTTTTTTGTTTAAAATTATATATATATATATATATATTTATTATTTTGATCTTAAAAATAATATTAAAAAATATATTATTTTGATATATTTCCAAGTAAAAAACATTTTAAAAAGCAATCATCACAAATTACAATCACATTACATTACAAAATAAATTGACCCTTAATTTTTTTTATCTTTTAAAATTTTAGAATAAATTCTCTTTAAATAAATTTATTAAAATAAAACTTAAAGAATTATTCAATTATGCCATATTTAAAAAAAATGTTAGAGATTTTTATGGTAATATTAACAATTAATTTATGAATAATTATATATTATGCTACTACAAAAAACAAATTTAAAAAAATACTTATTAAAATGAAATGAGAATAAAACATTTATTTTTTATTTAATTTTTTTATATAATTTTTTCAAATTTATTATTCTTATATTTTTTTTTCTATGCATGTACATAAAGATTAGTTAAAAAAATGTTTTTTTTAACAAAATACATGAATAAAATTTTTTTGATTAAAAGTGTTATACATTAATACATGAATAAAAAATTTTCAAACTAATTGCCTTGTAGTTAATTAGTTGGTTATACATGATATTATTATATTCATATAAATACATCTTTATTATTAATAAATGTGTAATTTATCTTTAATATTTGCATAGTATTAGATTAATAAATATAATATTTAATTTATTAATATAGAGTAACGATAAAGTCTTAGGGACAAAAATATTTTGTAAAGAAAATTATAAAGTTGTTATAATTATGAGATTTTTATTAAATTAAAGTATTGTTCATAAAATATTCATGGTTGATACTTGACATTTATTAGAATCATTGAGACTAGTACATATTTATTTTTTATGTAAGTAAACAATTATTCTCATAAGTTAAGGTATAAAAAATACTTAAAATTAATATGTAGGTATTTATCATAAGACATGTACATTGAATTGACTGCATGAGAATTCTATATGAAAAGATTACCTATGTTTATCGACACGACCAAAAAAGACCAAAAAATTGATGTCTTCTCCCAAGTACAGGAGTGTCAAAGTACTAATAACCTGGCAAGACCGAGATCGAATCATAGGGAGGTTAGTATAAATTATAAATAACAATAATACAACAAAAACAATAACAACAATAATAGTAATAAAAATAAAAATAAAAATAAAAGAAACTTTGAAATGTGATGTTGATATAAGGATTAAACAACGATAAAAATAATTGTCAATGTTAGAGAATCCATTAATGGTATTTCAAACAAGTATAGTATAAACTCTTATTACTCAACTGGAAACCACACACAAAGAAGGTTCCAATCGAATTATAAATTGTTAACATGATTACATTAGTTATCTTATTCTAATAATGTCAATACTTGTAAATGTTGTCAAGTATTCATAATTATAACTTATGTTAACAACAAATCAAGTTCCTTTCATAGCACATGTGTCGGTTATATCATACATTTTGTGCTATGAAAGTGTCAAATATTTGTTATACTAAAGTTATATAATATAAATCTAGATTAACCATTTAACAAGCAAATTATTAAGAGTGAATAAGATAACAAATAACAAATATAAAACATGTTAGTTTCAAATATTAAAATTCAAATTAAGTTTATACTAT
>NW_011500171.1:88796-105129 GCF_000495115.2 Populus euphratica
TATTAGTGTAATTTTTTCATCTTGACATGATAAACTTAGCTAAACATAATGAAAAAGAAAAACATAAATAAATAAGTTAATAACATAAATAAGATATAAGTTAATTAAATAAAAGAAATTAAATGAGAAATATAAACAAGAGATTAATATAAACAAAACTTAAGCATTACAATAAAGAGAGAGCAAGAATTTGATCTTGATCTGAAAACCAATATGCCTAAATGCATGGCAAATGCCTCCTTTTATAGGTCAAAATTAAAAATTATTAATTTGTTATCTAATTATTGAGTGGGTGGCTATATCTTGACTTAGTAATAGTCTTTATCTTTTTGTCTGAACAAAACGTTATTGCTAACATCAGAATTTAGACAGACTTAAACATGAAAATTCTAAGAAATTGTCTTAGCTTTCTAACAAAAAAAATTGAGGTCATTTGGATTTCTAGAGCTCGAGATATGGGCTTAACATTGAATAGTGTTTGGACTATAGTACAGATTCAGACTTCCCTGTTATTGCTCACATTTGGACTTCTAAACAGCAGAATTGAGTCTTGCCTTCCCATGAATTTTTTAGGTTTATGTCTTAGCTTTCTATGCATATAGAGCATACCTAAATCCAAGATCTACAACTCTAAATATGACCCAATGACCGAATAGTGTTCCAGTTTGGGTTGAACTAATATTTCTTTTATAAATTTGGCCTTCTCTTTGTCTTTTAAATTTCAGTACTTAAACTCATTAATCAATCTTTTTATTTATGTGATAGGCCTACATTTAAAATGAATATTTATCATAAATTAAAGATATCTTATAATATCAAACTTGTTATTATAAAACATGTTTTAGTTAAGGAGTTATTGATACTTCAAGTGTAAAATGATGATATAAAACTTTAATAAAAATGTATTTTTAAGTATTAATCTTCTATGAAAAAACTAACATGAAGGTTTTGTAATTGATCTTTAGATTTGTGATCACTTAATCATCTTATATAAAAAAATATTATATTTTGATCCTTTTACATGTTATCTTAATCGAGGTAATAAAGAGGCAGACATTGGGTATAACATGAACTATATTAAAGGTACTTGAGTTATCAAGAGATAATTCATCACTCTTAGTGAATTATAAAAAAAATATTTTATTTGTTATCAAATAATATTTACTAAAAAGTTCTTTGATAAGGTGGAATGAAATTTGAAAAGAGTTTTAAATTTTATTCAAATGATTATTGACATTGATGTAAAAAACAAACATTATTTAATATGAAAAAAATATTTCATGCTTGATTGTTAAATCAGAATATTATTGACAAAATGATATTAATTAAATTGAGAAAACGGTTACTGAAAGGTTAAGTGAAACCATTAATGACTTTTCTAATATTTTAGGAATCATAACATGTTATTAAATGATGTACCTGATTTTCAAATATAAATTAATTAATTATTGAATTGATAATAAATTAAATTACTTAATTCTATTTAATTATAATTATAATTTATATTTGGAACAATATATTAGGAACATATTAAAAATCATTAGTCAGAAATTAAACTATAATGATTTAATTACATGTGACTTAATTAAAATATATTTTAGAAATTAAGAACTAGAATATAATTAATACATGGATTATATTTCGAGACTTAGAAAAATCAAGGATTTGATTGAGTTAATTTCTAAAATTACCCTGAATTAATACATGGATATTATTTAAGGGACAAATTGATATTTTGTTAATTTAAAGGGCTTTTTAAATTTTTTTATTTTGTTAATTTAAAGGGCTTTTTAAAAAAAATTTATAAATAGTAAGCTACACCTTTTATTTTCATGCAGTTATCTATTAGACATAAAAACTATGTAAATTATAAAGCAGAGAGCTGGTACTCTAAGTATAGCAATCTCTCTCTCCTAAATAAAAATTTAAGAGATTTATCACTATTAATTTGTTTGAATTATCATTAGAAACCGAATAATTGGATAACTTGTGATATGCAACAACTAAACCTTTAAAGAATTATATATTCAAAGTTAAAGAAAATCAAATTTTCAGATAATAAAATCTCTAAACTAATCTAAATTTGTTTAACAGGTTCTAAATAAACTAATCTAAATTTGTTTAACAGGTTTTAAAAACTCTTGAATAATTTTGTTTTATTATTTTTTCTGCGTGTGTGAGATTAGAGAACCCAACAAAGAAATTCATTTTTAGTATTTAATTAAGATCATTATAATTCTTACTAATATTTCTTCTTATTGCCATTAATTTTCATTCAATAAACCATTTTATTGTCAAAAAAATGTAGTTTTGATTAAAAAATATATTTTTTCTCCAAAATTTTAATCATTAATCAATATCCTTCTTTTTATAATTATTTATCTTAATTGTTATATAATTAAATATAAAAATAGATGTTCAAAAGTGCTCCCAGAATTATTGCTAGTTTTTCTTAAAGGTATTTGCATAAATTATTATGTTTTGTAATACAATGCATGTTATTTTTGTAATAATAATTTTTAATTAAAAATATATTAAAATAATATTTTTTTAATTTTTAATATCGAGACATTAGAATTATAAAAAAATATATAAAAACATCGAATTAATAATTTTTTATATAAAAAAATTTTAAAAATCAAATTAAACCAAACCGTTAGCCTCTGGTATGAAAAATAAGAGAAGTCAACTCTATAATTTTTTTTGTTAATTAAAAAAAAATGTGAAGAAATAGGAGACGTTTGATAGATACTAGGGGATGGAAATGAATGTGTCTAGGCTATGATCCAATTTATAGGAATAGACCAAACACGCATCAATCTAACCTAATTTTTAGAAATGAAAATTTTTATTTAAAATAAATTTTTTAAATTTTTAAATTTTTTTAATATATTGATATTAAAAATAAACTATTTTTATACATTTTCAAATAAATAAATATTTTAGAAAATAATCTTTATCATATTTTTTTAAATAACATTTTCTCTTAATATTTTAGAAAATAATCTTTATCATATATTTTTTTTAAATAACATTTTCTCGTGATTGTTATTTGTACATGATGTTGATACGTGGAATTATATTTAACATTCATGATTTTGGGCTATAAAGATTATTATTCTGCCTCTCGGTCAATGCCCTTTTCTCTGTTGAACTTTCTCTAGTCTTTTTTATTTTTATTTTTATTTAAAAAAATAACAATAAAAAAAGGAGACAAAATCCTTAAAAAAACTTAAATGATAGAGGGGCGAAACCTGCCCTTAATTTACAAGGTTGGACAGTTATGGCTTCTTTGACCCGGCTAGCTCAACTGGTGCTCAAGGAATATTTCATACTAGTCCCTAAACTATATTGATTTCTTAACTAACTCCCTCAAATACTAATTTTATCAATTAAGTCCCTAGCGATCTGCATTTCCACAGTCGAGTCTTTACTTACACGTCATGTTAAATAGTGCACATGTTATTCAAGTTTTCTAACGAATTCTATTCCTCCTAGAAAAGATTCTATTTTTCTCCATTTATCTTGTGCGCGCAATACAAAGATTATATTTTTTTAATTTATTTTTATAACTTTTTTTATTTTTTTATTTTTAGTTAGGTTCGAGTTTTTTTAAAAATAACTAAATTAAATTTTAAAAAGAAAACCAAAACAAAATTAAAATCGATTTAAATCAACCAATTTTGATTTTGATTTTTAGGACAAAAACTAATACAAACCAGTTTGGCTTAATTTTTTTAGTTTGGCTCGGTTTTGGTTTTGTTTTTTTCTATGTGGCTAAATTTTTTTGGTTTGGCTCGATTTGGCTGAGTTTTTCGGTTTGGGTTTGGTTCAGTTTTTCAGTTTCAGGGTTATAAAATCAAAACTAAACTGGTTGGTTTTTTAAAATTTTAATCTATTTTTTTACAGTTTGATTTTTACAATTATTTTTTTCTAATTTTCTTAATTTAATCAATTTTTTTAATTTTTTTATTCATCCATGTTCTAAAAAAAAATTTGATAGTTTTTTAATCAGTTTTTTAATTTTTTTACTCATCTATGTTCTAAAAAAAAAATTGATAGTTATGTACTTATTACTTGTGCAAATTAAGGTTAGTCCAATATGAGAATAACACTGTATCATCTTCAATATTTTAATAAAATTAGTAGCTCTAGGATCCAATCAAGAAACTATATATCATTGAGGGATTGAAATGAGGTTTTCCTTCTTAATTTCTAGTTGCAAATAGCCAAATACTAAACTCTATATTTGTTCATTTTCCTTCATTTGTAATGTTAGCATGCTACTATTTTATTTTTGGTATTATATGTTAAAATTAAATATAAATCTCAGTAATATTAAAATATATTATCCAAACTCATAAAAATATTACTTCATTTAAAACTAACTTGTTTTTGGTTAAGATTTATATGGTATCTAAATTATTGTTATCAAATCTAATATAATTTTATAAATCAATTTAAGACCCAACTTTATTATTATTTTATATGAGTCGAGTGTTAAAAAAATTAAATTGAATTTACGTAATAAGATTTAGGGTGTGTTTAGAAATTTAATAATAGTTATTTTTTGAAATAATTTTTACTTAGAAATATATTAAAATAATATTTTTTATTTTTTAAAATTATTTTTGATATTATTATATTAAAATGATATAAAGATATAAAAAATTTAAAATTTAGGGACGTAAAAGAATAATTAAAGTTGGAAGAAAGGAAAGGAAATTTCATTCGAACATGTAATGCATTCCAAGTGGGTAAGTGACACATGTTGTCTTTGACCAAGACTAACCCCCTCGCCCTCCAGACCGTAGATCATTGAATATAACACACACACTGTCTCAGCAAACTCTTCTCTTATTGTCAATCCAACTCTCCATTTTTTTCCCCTGTTTTTGGCTTACCCACTCCACACGAGCCATCTCTCACACCAAACACACTGAAAATCAACTCCCCATCTTGCTAAAAAGTAAAAACTTCCCATCTTGGACCTCAAAACTAGAGATTGTAGGGATTTGGGTTTGGGTCAACGGGTTGGGTTCTTGAACTATTACAAAGTCAAGGTAGTGTAAAGAAATGAAATAATTTGGGGTTCAACAAAGAAAGAAAAAGGGATGTGGGAGATCTGGAGCTCGGCTTTCTTTTTGCTGTTTCATTTGGTGTTAAGGGTATCCGGTAATGCAGAAGGTATGCCTTTCTTTTCTTGTCTTGTTGTTTGTTGTAGTATATATATATTTTGGAAAAATAATAACATGGTTTTGTGTTGGCAAGACAGGCGATGCCCTGAACGCATTAAAGACGAATTTAGCTGATCCGGGTAATGTTCTTCAGAGTTGGGATCCTACTCTTGTCAATCCCTGCACCTGGTTTCATGTTACATGCAATAGTGAAAATAGCGTCACGCGTGTGTAAGTTTGTTTATGGAGTTAAGATAGTGTTAAATTTAGTTGATGATGGCGGCAATTATTGCTGTTAGTGTAACAAAATGCTAATTTTACTTTCAGTGATCTTGGAAATGCAAATCTATCTGGTCCACTGGTTACACAACTTGGTAACCTACCGAATTTGCAATACTTGTAAGTCTTCTTTGTTTGATTGGTTCGATTGTTCATAAGTGGAGTGTGTAGAAGTATGGTTCACCTCATTGATTGTGCACAAGTAGCGTGTATAGTATGACTGGTTATGTTGTGCCTATCAAAATTGAACAGAGAGAGGAAAAGGAGTCAGCAAATACCCATACTGATTTTCCATCACCATTGAGCCCACTTTGCGCAATTTCTGCCTGAAAACAAGCTATCTAAATCTACTTGAATGTCTTGATTCTAGACATGATCCTACTGATTGGTGTCTGAATACCAAGGCTTTAAAGGGGCAAATCGTAGACTCTCTGCACGCAGTTTTGCATATCTATAATTTAGAAACCTTCTAACATTAGTTATATACATGTGGGATTTTTTTCTAACACAAATTCCTAGTGGCAATTGATAGACGAGTTACATCACCTGGAATTGAAATTTTTTATTTTTTAAAACAGGCTTTTGTTGAAACCCTGTCCTGGTTTTGTTTTGTCATTGAATCACAATTAGTAATGAAGTTCTTTTGACAGGGAACTTTACAGCAATAACATAAGTGGAAAAATTCCAGATGAGCTTGGGAATCTGACAAACTTGGTGAGCTTGGATCTTTACTTGAACAAGTTAAGCGGCCAGATTCCAAAGACGTTGGGCCAGCTTCAGAAACTCCGTTTCTTGTATGTAACCATGCCTTCCATCCAATATTTCTGTAAAGCTTGGAACTAGTTTGCTCAGTCTTTTATATTTTCATGGAAGTTTGCTGTGCGTGTACTGGCTGTAGGCCTTACATGGTTGTTCTTTATGTGGCAATGTGAAATGAAGATAAATATTTTTCTGTCTTTTATCATAAAAGTTTCCTTCACTTGCATAATTTCACTGAAGAAGAGACAAGGGTTGAAGTAATGCATATGCTGACAGTAATTGTTCGCACAGTTTTTTATGACAATGGTAGTAACAAATGGATACACATGTTTATGTTTTGGATGTACACTTTACGTGCTTGTTCTTTTTGTGCCAATACGGGATGTAGATTATTTTGTTTTGCTACTTTTACCACTATGAGTTTCCTGCCACTTACACAATTTCACTAAAGAAGAGACGGGGCAAAGTAATGGATATCTGCACGTGGCATTTTCTTCTGATAAATCTGATTAGACATTTTGTTTATAAGCAAGACATACCCTGACAATTTGTACTTTGGGTGATAGTAAGTGCCATCTAAAAATCTGGCTTTCTACATCTAGTAGCAGCATAAAGTTTATTCTGTATTTTTCCTGGCTGTTTTGTTTAAATATTGTTTTTGCGTTGTCAATGTCATTGAGATTCAGAACATGACTTTTCTGTTCTGTCAAATAGGCGTCTCAACAACAACACCTTGTCGGGAACAATTCCTATGAATTTAACTACGGTTACCTCCTTGCAAGTCCTGTGAGTATTATTTTTCTGATGAAAATATTTTCATTATCATGAAGAGGTGTGTCCTTAATTTCCCCAGGCACCAAATATTGCTCAAATGAAAACATATTGCTATTTGTGCAGGGATCTTTCTAACAATGAACTAACAGGAGATATTCCTACCAATGGCTCATTCTCTTTATTCACACCTATAAGGTTTGTTGCAAGTAATTCTATTTTTTAGTGTCATTTTGGTGGTTGTAGATGACACAGTACCTGCATTACTAACCTCCGCATTTGTTTGCAGTTTTAACGGTAATAAACTTAATCCGCTTCCAGCTTCTCCGCCACCTTCTCTTACTCCACCATCGGGTGCTTCTAATGGTCAGTTACAATGTCAACTTTTTATTTACTTATTTAACCAAAAGAGGGAAGGGGTTGAGAGGGGTTAAGATAAGTGCCTCAGTCCGGGGCTGGATTTTGAATCTTAGCAGGTCTCTTTCATTTGAAAATGTTTGCTGTTCTGGGTATTCCCGAAGCATGTTAAAGTCTTGAAATATCATTTGCAATAGGGAATAGTGCCATTGGAGCTATTGCTGGAGGAGTTGCTGCTGGTGCTGCTCTGCTGTTTGCTGGCCCTGCAATTGTACTTGCTTATTGGCGTCGTAGAAAACCACAGGACCATTTCTTTGATGTACCTGGTCAGTTTTTTTTTTTGAAAGAGAGGTCTTATTTAATCATAGCTGAAATTTCACCTGTTCAGAATGTGTTTTCACTTCCTTTACAATTATGTGCAGCTGAAGAGGACCCAGAAGTTCATCTTGGACAGCTTAAAAGGTTTTCTCTGCGTGAGCTACAAGTTGCAACTGACAATTTTAGTCACAAAAACATTTTGGGCAGAGGTGGATTTGGAAAGGTTTATAAAGGACGTTTAGCTGATGGTTCTCTAGCAGCTGTTAAAAGACTGAAAGAGGAGCGCACCCAGGGAGGGGAACTGCAGTTTCAGACAGAAGTTGAGATGATCAGCATGGCTGTGCATCGAAACTTGCTTCGTCTACGAGGATTTTGCATGACTCCAACTGAGCGGTTGCTTGTTTATCCTTATATGGTTAATGGAAGTGTAGCATCATGTTTAAGAGGTATTGCTACCAGCAACTTTGTTCACTATTTTTGTCTCTTTTTGTTATGTAATTTATAAGTGATTCCTTATTCTTTCCCCTTAAGGTAGTTTTAAATTTTTCCTATAATTTTGTGATATCATGTCCAAATTCTGTTTGACCAAGGTTTTCAATCTTTAATCTTAACAATAGTTTATTTTCAAGTCCAATTTGAACAGAAACTCAATTCTCCAATTGCAATTCCTAATTTTGCATTTTGGTCCCCCTGTTTAATGCCCCTTCAGTCTCCTCTTCAGTCCGCAGGGATTTTGTGTTTCTTCGGTATACATTCCATGGTATTAAAAAAAAATGCTTGAGAGACCATCTCAAAAAAGTTTGAATATGCAACCCTCATTTGTACCCAGAAGTTCTTAATTACTATTTAGCAGCGATAAAACAGAGAGAATATAAAGAATGGACATAATTATTTTATCATCCTGTGTGCTATATATTGTGGTTCTTTGTTTCTATTGATAAGATTCTCCTTTTTGTCCCAAAAGAAAAAAAGAAAAATAAACACCAATTCTATGTGTTATATATATAACATTTAGTATTGTGAAAGAAAAGAAGTTGGCAAAAATTTTAGAAGTTTGTATTCTGGCTCTATTTTAGCAAATTATTAAGCTTTCTAATAACTCTAAGGCTGGTTTTACTAATTATCTTTTGTTCTATTTCAAACTGATGCATTATTGCAGAGCGTCCAGAATCACAACCCCCTCTTGATTGGCCAAAAAGGAAGCGAATTGCATTAGGATCTGCCCGAGGGCTGGCTTATTTGCATGATCATTGTGATCCAAAGATTATTCACCGTGATGTGAAAGCTGCAAATATATTGTTAGATGAGGAATTTGAAGCAGTTGTTGGAGATTTTGGGTTGGCAAAACTCATGGATTACAAAGATACTCATGTTACTACTGCAGTTCGTGGTACAATAGGGCATATAGCACCTGAGTACCTATCAACAGGAAAGTCATCAGAGAAGACTGATGTTTTTGGGTATGGAGTCATGCTTCTTGAACTTATTACTGGACAAAGGGCTTTTGATCTTGCTCGGCTTGCAAACGATGATGATGTGATGTTACTTGATTGGGTATGTAGTCACTTCATTCCCTCCTGTGTTATATTAAAAGTTTGATGACATCAAAAGGTAGTGAATGTTCTAGGATTGTTCATCATTTGTTGGGATTTCCATTATTGCTGCATGTGGTCAAGGAAAATGTGATGCAGGTGATAAAAGGATCAAATTTGTGTTTTTTAATAATTTTAGAATGCAGCTGGAAAATCGTTCAGGTCTAGGTCAGGAAGGCTTGTTCTACACAGGGTTTAGCCTCTCTCATTACATAATTATAATTGAGAAACTATAATCACTATGACACTAGGCTAATTCTACATTTGTAGGTTTTATTTCTCTTTAGTATATATTTTAGTAGTCCTAAAGTTATTTCTATTCTAAACAAGAATAGTTTTGTTGGTGGTTTAGGAGTCTAATCCCTTGTTGGATTAGGAAAGGACCTTGTTAAGTCAATTAAGTATCATGCTTGTAATGCTCTATCTTCAAAATCAGTTTAGGACTGAAATTCCAGCAAATTCGCTTTTGATTGTGTGATGCAATCCTCTTAGGTGTGACTTCTAAAAACCCTTGGTGTGAAGCTTAGGTTTTTCTTCCTCAAGTGACTCCCAGAATCATACCCTACACCATCTACAATTTCCAGCAAACAAACACCATCAAACTAGATTTAAAACACTCACTAATAATCCCCAAACAACCTGCTTTCCTAACTTAACCAACTCTACAACAATTACTCATCAAAGCTTCAGCCTACATACCTTTGAAAGAGTCTCTACAAACAATATCAGAACAGCCACCTGAGCTGTACAATGTCAGTATGAAGAAATCAAATTAAAGTGAATCAGTATATATTTGCACAAATAGGATGCGTTTGCTTTGTTCTATAGTATATCAAATGGTTTCTAGCTGTAAATGATCCCTTCACATTTGGCATAATTGACTCAGTTTGCAACTACCATGACTTTTATGAAGTTAAAAGTTTGTCAGTGCAATGTCTATTTGTAATCTCTTCAAAGGAGGGAGGTAGGTAGGTAATGGGCTCAAGTATCAGCTTGGGGCAACGGAAGCAGTGCCTGAGGGGGGAATAGATTACTAATCTCAAAATTTAAAGGGAGAAATTGGATTTAATAGCAATTGGAATTAGAAGTCCATTTTTTCGTTCTTGTTGGGATGAAATTCATTGAGATTGAAGGAAAAAAGGCTGTAACAAGGAAACATTTGGTTTGGTGAAAAAAAGTTTGTCTTACACTTGTATATTAGTCAGTGTTACTCTAGCAGTCTTGTTTACTGTCATTACTGAGTAGTTGGGCTTCCAGCTCTACATAAGAATGGACTTAGGTGATTGTTTTTAGTTGCCGTGGAAGCTTATTTCCAGCCTAAGAGTAACTGTGTGCTAATTAAAGAAACTTTTGTATATGCTAATTGTTGGTGATTTAGACAAAAATGTACTGGTTATGGGAGATGGATTGGTACTTGGAACAGAAATTTGCACAGGTTAGGAAGCACCCTTTTGGCCTTCGTATTGGACATGCTTTCATAGGATGATATCTGGTGCTAAAAAGAGGTGCATTTTGCTTTTGGTAGTTTCTGGGCTGGGTGGCTGGTAGCAGCTAGCTGTGCATGTTTGTTTGGGTATTCTATTTGTACATGTTTGCCCGAGTACTTTCATGTGCGTTGATTGTTTGCGGGGCTTGCGAAAGAGGTGTTAAAATATCTACCTCCTAGCATTGTCATTCACGCGTTAGCAGTCATTTACATTTCCATGTTTGCTATTTAGGTTGCCCAATCATCAAAGAAAGTGGCTTCCTTTGTGTCTAACTTCATTTCTGAAACTTCAGGTGAAGGGACTTCTAAAAGATAAGAAGTTGGAGATGCTGGTTGATGCTGATCTGCAGGGAATTTACATTGATGACGAGGTTGAGCAACTGATCCAAGTTGCTCTACTGTGTACACAAAGCTCCCCAATGGAACGACCCAAGATGTCAGAGGTGGTCAGAATGCTGGAAGGGGATGGATTGGCGGAGAGATGGGAGGAATGGCAGAAAGAGGAGATTTTCCGCCAAGAGTTTAACCACAATCACCACCCAAACACTAATTGGATCGTAGACTCCTCATCCCACATCCCTCCAGATGAATTGTCTGGACCCAGATGATCCTCCCTTTTTAAGGGCACCATGGAAGTCTCTTGAAGAGCTATTGTGTTTGAAAGTGATATCAACCATTGTGCATAAACTGTTTTTTCCATTTACCTTTCCTTTCCTTTCTTTTCAATGTCTAGTTTTATATCATATATTGAAGTTTCTCGCTGCTGTAATTTCTATAGGGAGATGTGAAAGTTAAGGTGCCATCATCAAACACGGCAGGAAGGGGCCATGGAAGCACCCATATCACTTTGAAGTATTATAGAGATTTAGTGAAGATTGTTACAGGAATAAATAGAATCATATTTTTCTTCTCCACTCAGGGCAACAACACAGCATTATCCATCAAGACAAGGCACTCTTCTTTCTCACCATCTGTAGAGTAAAAAATAAAATGGACATGTCTGGTGAAAAGATTTACTTAACAGTGATAATCATCAAACAATGAGAGGAAGAAACTATATGATAAACAACACAAGTGTTTTAGACACCATAAAAAAATCTTTATTTAAATGGGAAGGAAGAAAATAATGAAAGAAATAAGAAATAAAAAAAAAAGGAATATCGATTTTATCACTAAAAAATTTTCTACATCAATTTTATCTTTAAACTCTATAAATCCTCAATAAAAACTTTCGGTACATTTTTTTTTTGTAAATTTTCATCCATATCTCCATTTATATTGTAATTTAATTTAAAGAAATAACAACATTATTAAGGAAACTTAACGTGTTTCATTGAATAATATTAATAAATAAGAAATCAAAACAATTTAGATTATTTGTTTTGTTATATTGCAAGTTAGATTATTTTTTTATATAAATATATATATAAATGTTAATTGTAAATTCAAACAATATTTTTTTTAAATATTGATACGATGATATATTAAATGATATTTGTTTTGAAATATTGGGATAACAACTTAATAGATTTACTTGAGTTAACATGTTAAATTTTTTACCTTAATCATGAGATTGTGATAACTTTATAAAAAACAAATCAAAATAAATTATGAAAGCAAATTCTTAATCAATCTAATGTTAAAAGATAAAATTTAAAAAAAAATTAAATTAAAAAACAAAAAAATAGGTTAGCCTATCAAATTAGCAACTTAGATCATAAGATCAGGATAACCTCATGGAAAAAAAAAAATTTTAAAAAAAAATAAATTAAAAAAAAAAATAGGTCAGCCTGTCAAATTAGCAACTTAATCATGAGATCAGGATAACCTCATGGAAAAAAAAAAATCAAACCCAATTTACAATCAATTCAATGTTGAATAATGAAATCCAAAACAAGTAATTAAAAAAAAATACAAGTCAACCTAGGCTAACTTTTTAAGCTTAGGAATCAGGTTATAAGATCGAAATAACTTTATAAAATCAAATAAAAAAATTACAAATCTTTATTTACAATATATTCAATTTTCAAGGTTGTAATCAAGAGAAAAACCAAAAAACTAAATTCATGAGATTATGATAACTCTATACAAAACAAATATAAATCTCAATTTTCAAATAATTTAATATTGATGGATGAGATTAAAAAAACTAAATTAAAAAAATATTTTGTAAAGCCCCACATAAAC
Organism: Populus euphratica; assembly: GCF_000495115.2. Taxonomy (NCBI): domain Eukaryota; kingdom Viridiplantae; phylum Streptophyta; class Magnoliopsida; order Malpighiales; family Salicaceae; genus Populus; species Populus euphratica. The sequence continues at coordinate 101,723 of NW_011500171.1, forward strand.
TTAGGACTAAAAGTAATGAAACCTTGAAGAGTAATTAAAATTTAGAATGAAAATAAATAAATAGATGGTGAAATTAATAATAAAGGTGATGAGTAATGAATGAGATGATCTCCGTAAATAAATTTAAAACTGTAGTTTAAATGATAATTTGAATTGGTTTGGATCCTTTAGACTAGAATTGTGTTAAATGAATTAATGTGTAGTTTTTTTTAGTGGGAATTGTGAGGGAAAAATTGAATAAAGAAATCCATGAATTATCTATGCCTAAGGTTCATGAAGGGAAAATATTGGAATCTTCTAGAGTAATTATTTTAGTTGTGTTTGACCATTTAATTGGTTTTGGGATGAAAATGAAGTGATGCCATGTATGTTAGATTGTTAAATGAATTTTGTTTAAGATGAACCTTGATAGGAAAATTGAAAGAAAAACCAAAGGGTAAAGTAAAGCTAGTTTCGGCCTAACATGGAAAAAAAAGAAAAAAAGAAAAGAGAAATGGCAATAAAATGAGCTTATAGTGTGTTAAATGCTTTCATGAAGTTAAAACGAATTTGTTAAAATTAATGGTAATAGATAATTTACAAGGAAAACTTAAGAACATTAAATATGTAGTTTCAGCCATATTTGGAAAATAATGAGAAATGAGGTTTTGGGTGATTCAATGCCTTGAAACATTTCTTTTTAAAAAAAGAAAAAACTTGAATTGAAACATGTTAAAAGGATTTTTAAATAAGAGAATGAGAGTATATATTTGCAAAATTATATGTTAGCTTTGGAATAAAATGAATGATAAAAAAAAAAAAGGATATAAGTCATCATAATAAGCAAAAGTGTGCTAACTATTAACATTACATAATGATATAACATGTGTAAAAGAGTTTTGGTCAAATAGATTAATATACCATATAAAAAGAGTATTTTTAGGTATGGAATTTGGCTAAATTAGGTGCATGTATGTTAATTATTGTGTTTAATTTCATGATTATGCATTAATAGATTATTATACCTAAAGTAAATAATAGAATTAGGGTTTTATAGATGATACGAACAATGAAAAGTATGGATGTTTATTGAGCCTTGTGAACTTGATTGTTGTTAATTTATATATATACATATTAAACAAGAACTAAGATAAGGTTCCTTCGTTAATTTTATGTGTTTTGTAATAGCTTATAATCCTATTGATACAGGAGATATTATTGGAGTTGGGTAACATGCTAGTAGATCAAGAACTACACACTCTACAAGTAAGTATTTGTCACCTCATTCTATTTAAAAAATTTATACTTTCTTTAGCCTTGTTTTATTAATGTACATTAGTACAAATTGTGTTGGAAATAGAAATGTCATGAATTAACTTGTATGAGGCAAATATTGTATGACTTGATTTAAATAGAAGTTGAGAATCTACTGTAAAGGAATTCTCAATTCTAATCAAATATAATTTACCTATTCATTTAAAAACTAATAATATTTATGAACACATGGATGTGTGATACTTAGTATATCATAATGAGGTAGATAAGGAATTGAATATTGATGTTGATTAATAATGTTGACGGATATAAAGGATGTCTAATACTAAGTATATCATAATAATGGTAGCTAAAGAAATGACCGATAATATTGATAGATATAAAGAATGTCTGATACTTGGTATACCATAATAGCAATAGCTAAAAAAATAAATATCAATATTGGTTAATAATGTTGACAAACATGAAAATGTATGATATTTAATACACTGTAATGGTAATGGCTAAGAAAATAAATATTAATGTTAACAAACATATAGGATGTTTGATACTTACTATACTTTAATGACAGTAAATGAAGAAATAAATATTAATGTTGATCAATAATGTTAACAGACATACAAGATGTTTGATAATTAAAATACTATAATGGTGGTAGCTAAAGAGATGGTTATCGATATTTATTGATGAACTTCATAGGCATGACAGAAAAAAAAAATGTGTTCTAATACTCAGTGACCATGTTCATAGTGACTAAGAAGATGCGTCAAAGGCTTATTATTTCGCATGGATGATTACCGGCATGAAAAATAGATGTCTTATTCATCTATATTAACAACAATTAAGGGGATAGGTGTAGGGTTTGTCAGAGTTATTGACAACCGAAATGAGTATCATTGATCATGATAATTTAAAGTTGTACTCAATAACCAAAAGATATAACCAGTTATGCAAAATTAATAATTCAAATTATTAGGATAGAGAAAACAAAAGAATAAATCATGGATATGTGTATATAATATATTCTACATTCTTGATCCATATTTAATTCAATGAAACATTTCCAAGTTGTATTATATGATTTTTATGATTTTATTAGTAAAGGATAAATAAAAATAATAATAATTTTTTTAGTTTTACTTATTAATAAAAAATTTCAGTATAGATCATAAAATTAAAACTTACAAAATAAACTTTTTAATTGGTTTAAATCAAAACAATAATAAATATTGAAATAAAATTTTAGGTTTAATTTCTTAGACTAACAAAAATTCTCATACAAACTAATTAACAAACTAACAAAAATTTTCTCATACTATTCAAATGTAACCTAATTCATTAAAAACAAATAACCATGAAAAAAATGAATTTTAATATCATGTTATAATTCTTTTTGTCTTCATTTTTTTAATAAATTAGGTAAAGGTTTGAATTTCTCAAATGAGAATATTTTCTCAATTTGCATAGAAATATCTACAGGGAAGTATTTAAATTTATAGTCACATTGATGACTAAACCTAAAATATAAAAACATGTTGAACTAATTCCCCTAAAACTTTATACCATTTATTAAAATTTAATAATGCTTGGGAAAAAAAATCAAAATGTCCTATTAATATTTTTCATATTAAAAAATTCCTTGTTGCAGGATATATAACGTACTAGTATCTTGCCACGCTTTATTAAACTATATATTAACAGTTTTAATTACTTTCCGACACATTGTTTCAAATTTAATGTTTATTGAATTCAAATGCTTAATGGTTAAAATTACATTGAATTTATAAAAAGTTTGAAGATTTATACTACCTTGGTTGATTTTAAAGCTTGAATTTCAATTAGAAATATACTAGTTAAAGTCTCATCTTAGTTGCTCAAATTAACAAGTTTAAAGAAAATATAAATAATTGATAAAAATATAATTTAATTAAAAAATTTAAAATAATTTTTTTTATATATAAAACATTTCATAAATTATTTCAAATAAAATAAATAACAATCAAAAGAATAAAGACTAAATTTAATAGATAAATAATTTCAATAAAAAAAATGAAAAAGAAAATAATAATTATAAAAATGAGAACCAAAGTTAATATAAAAATTAAATTTTAAGAGATGAAATTGAAAAATAAATATTCAAAATAATATATATA
>NW_011500171.1:106944-107217 GCF_000495115.2 Populus euphratica
TGAAAACATGAAAGTTTTAGGAAATTGTCTCAGCTTTCTTGTGTAAAACATTGAGGTCATGTGAACTACTAGAACTCCAGATAAGGCCAAACACTGAATAGTGCTCGGGTTGGAGGATAGATTTAGACTTTTTTGTTGTTGCTACAATTTGGACTTGAAAATGATATGAAGACTCAAATCCAATCTAAGTTTTTCACGGCTTTTCTTAGATGATCGATTTATGTGACTCATGGATGGATCAATTACAGGAATGACCCAGTGTAGTTGGTCAAT
>NW_011500171.1:107490-166844 GCF_000495115.2 Populus euphratica
CCTTGATAAAAAATGCACTTTTAATTACTAATCATATTACAAGTTAGATTAATTTTTTTATATAAAAAAATATATAAGTGTTAATTGTAAATTGAAATGATATTTTTTAAAAAATATTAATACAATGATATATTAAATGATATTTGTTTTCAGATATTAAGATAATAATTTAATAGATTTACTTGGGTTAACATGTCAAATTTTTTTACCTCAATCATGAAATTGTGATAACTTTATAGAAAACAAATTATGAAAGCAAATTCTTAATCAATCTAATGCTGAAAAACAAAATTAAAAAACAAAAAAATTAATCAACCCATCAAATTAGGAACTCAGGTCATGAGATTAAAATAACCTCATGGAAAAAAAAAATCAGACCTAATTTCCAACCAATTTAATGTTGAATGATGAAATTCAAAACAAGTAATTGAAAAAATACAAGCTAACCTTTTAAGCTCAGAAATCAGGTTATAAGATCAAAATAACTTTATAAAATCAAATAAAAAATTGCAAAACTTTATTTACAATAGATTTAATTTTCAAGGTTGTAATCAAGAGAAAAAACAAAAACTAAATTCATGAGATTATGATAACTCTATAAAAAATAAATATAAATCTCAATTTTTAAATAATCTAATATTGAGGGATGAGATTAAAAAAAACTAAAAAAAAAATTTATTTGTTGGAGTGTGAAATTAAAAAAAAAAATTGTAAAGCCCCGCGTAAACTTAGAACTAAAAGTAATGAGACCTTGAAGAGTAATTAAAACTTAGAACGAAAATAAAGGAATAAATGGTGAAATTATTAATAAAGGTGATGTGTAATGAATGAGATGATCTCCATAAATAAATTTAAAGGTGTAGTTTAATTTAAAATAAGCATTATAAATTTTAGTTTAAATGGTGATTTGAATTAGTTTGGATCCTTTAGACTAGAATTGTGTTAAATGAATTAATGTGTAGTTTTTTTTAGTGGGAATTGTGAGGGAAAAATTGAATAAAGAAATCCATGAATTATCTATGCCTAAGGTTCATGAAGGGAAAATATTGGAATCTTCTAGAGTAATTATTTTAGTTGTGTTTGACCATTTAATTGGTTTTGGGATGAAAATGAAGTGATGCCATGTATGTTAGATTGTTAAATGAATTTTGTTTAAGATGAACTTTGATAGGAAAATTGAAAGAAAAACCAAAAGGTAAAGTAAAGCGCTAGTTTCGGCCTAACATGGAGAGAAAAAAAGGGGCGGATAAATGGCAGTAAAATGAGCTTATAGTGTGTTAAATGCTTTCATGAAGTTGAAGCGAATTTGTTAAAATTAAGGGTAATAGATAATTTACAAGGAAAACATAAAAACATTAAATGTGTAGTTTCAGCCATATTTGAAAAATAATGGGAAATGAGTTTTTAGGTGTTTCAATGCCTTGAAATATTTCTTTGTTTTAGAAAAAAAAAACCTTGAATTGAAACATGTTAAAAGGATTTTTAAATAAGAGAATGAGAGTATATGCTTTGCAAAATTATATGTTAGCTTTGGAATAAAATGAATGATAAAAAAAAAAAGGATATAAGTCATCATAATAAGCAAACGTGTGCTAACTATTAACGTTACATAATGATATAACATGTGTAAAAGAGTTTTGGTCAAATAGATTAATATACCATATAAAAAGAGTATTTTTAGGTATGGAATTTGGCTAAATTAGGTGCATGTATGTTAATTATTGTGTTTAATTTCATGATTATGCATTAATAGATTATTATACCTGAAGTAAATAATAGAATTGGGGTTTTATAAATGATAAGAACAATGAAAAACATTGGATGTTTATTGAGCCTTGTGAACTTGATTGTTGTTAATTTATATATACACATTAAATAATAACTAAGATAAGGTTCCTTTGTTAATTTTATATGTTTTATAATAGCTTGTGATTCTATAGATATAAGAGATATTATTGGAGTTCAGTACCATGCTATGGATCAGGAATTACACGCTCTACAAATAAGTGTGTGTCATCTCATTCTATTTAAAAAATTTGTGCTTTCTTTAGTCTTATTTTATTAATGTACATTAGTACAAATTGTGTTGGAAATAGAAATGTCATGAATTAACTTGTATGAGGCAAATATTGTATGACTTGATTTAAATAGAAGTTGAGAATCTACTGTAAAGGAATTCTCAATTCTAATCAAATATAATTTACCTATTCATTTAAAAACTAATAATATTTATAGACACATGGATGTGTGATACTTAGTATATCATAATGAGGTAGTTAAGGAATTGAATATCGATGTTGATTAATAATATTGATGGATATAGAGGATGTCTAATACTAAGTATATCATAATAATGGTAGCTAAAGAAATGATTATCGATGTTGATCGATAATATTGATAGATATAAAGGATGTCCAATACTTGGTATACCATAATAGTAATAGCTAAAAAAATAAATATCAATATTGGTTGATAATGTTGACAAACATAAAAGATGTATGATATTTAATATACCGTAATGGTAGTGGAGACATCAATCTTTTAGTCATGTCAACAAACATAAAAGATATATGATATTTAATATACCGTAATGGTAGTAGCTAAGAAAATAAATATTAATGTTGACAAACATATAGGATGTTTGATACTTACTATACTTTCATGATAGTAATTGAAGAAATAAATATCAATGTTGATCAATAATGTTAACAGACATAAAAGATGTTTGATAATTAGTATATCATAGTTGTGGTAGCTAAAAAGATGGTTATCAACATTTATTGATGAACTTCACGGACACGACAGAAAAAAAATGTATTCTGATACTCAGTGACCATGTTTATAGTGACTAAGGAGATGGGTTAAAGGCTTGATATTTCGCATGGATGATTACTGGCATGAAAAATAGATGTCTTAATCATCTATATTAACAACAATTAAGGGAATAGGTGCAAGGTTTGTCAGAGTTATTAGCAACCGTACTGAGTATCATTGATCATGGTAGTTTAAAGTTGTACTGGATAACCAGAAGGTATAACCAGTTATGTAAGATTATTGATGTATGAAATAAGATTTGTAGGAAATTTAATAGTTGTGGGTTATATTAAAAATCATGAAAAAGGAATGAAACACAAAAGGAAAACACTAGAAAACAGAATTAAAATTTAAAAAGAAAAGGAAATAGAATGTGGAATGACATGAATGAAAGATTAGGATTTGATTTTAAGATGGAGAAGATTTGAATAATAATATTGATATAGAATTCATTTAGGTAGTCAACCTTTGGTGATAGTAACTAATGATACTATATTACTGTATTTTGGAATGACATTGAAATGCAATTCATAAGATGCTTTTAGATGACTTATGACATGAGTTAGAGTATTGTTATAGAGATAGAAAAAAGGTGCTTTCAAATGTTGTGTTGGGAAGCATACATATGGAGATTTTAAGGATAACAATGATAATAAGATATGAAAAATAAGGTATTAGTTAGTTGAACAATGTGGTAAAGTGCATGTGTACTATGTTAATAATAGAAACTTGGTACATTTGAAAACTGTCAAGGTGATTCTAACATGTTAGAGTGATAGCTGAATTAACAACTTAAAAGTGATACATAATGAGTAAATTAGAAACTCTAGATGCGGAAAAAAATAAGATTATATAAAATCATAACTTGACAAGAATATGAACACTATAACTGAAAAACAAGTAAATGTATAACATGTTTGTTAAATAAAGGATTAGTAAGTATATAAAGATGTAAGTAAACAAGTATATATATTATATTGATAAATATGGAATGTTAGGTTATAACTAATTAAATAAAACATATAAATAAGAGATTAAGGTACTAATAGTTTTAGTTTGGAAATTGAGAGGAAGTTATCTATTATGGTGATCAGGGTTTCAAAAATATCCATCATCAAAGTTTGGTGTAGGCTTACCTCTTTACTTAGTTTGGTTCATGGGGTAACACCATGAAATAAATTTATCTCAAAGTTAGAACTTGAGAATATGGTTTAGAAGGAAAAGTTTATGAGATGGAGGTCATATAAGAAATTACCTTTAAATTTAGAATAAGGATTAGAGTAAAGAGTTGTTAAATAGCAAAAGTAAAAATTGAGAGGAAAATACAAAGGAAAATATGCTTATTGAGACATGGAATGAAATATGAGGTTAATGGACCTATATGACGTTATATATGAAGCATGAAAATTTGGTAAAGTTGACTATCTAGTAAAACTCATAAATATCTAAATCTGTCTTATAAGTTCTTCAAATAGAAATCTTATATAAATATATTATGGTTGCAAGGTTTTCTTACTCATCTTCACAAGTCAATGATTGAACTTGTTAGACAGTTAGTGTTTAGGAGATTTGGTGAGATGATGAATGTAATAAATAATGAATCAAGTTGTAAAGTAGTTCAATGAAAGCTAGTGAACATGTATTTGTAAAATTTTCTCTTGTAAAATTGATCATTTATATAATTTAAAAGGTGTTATTTTAATATGTATAATAAATATTGTCACATAATTATCATTTTGTTTATTTGCTTGAGTGGCTAAAGGCATGCTGTGGGAATGAATTGTTGTATAGGCAAGAATTAGAATTTTTTTAATTTGCTATACAGATTTTTAAGAAAATAGAAGAACTGTCAATGACCCGGACAAATAAAATTATATTAAAATCTTAATAGAATTGTTAATGATAAATTAAGGATCGAAAATATAATAGCAAAAAACAATGATGATCTTATGAGAATAATTCAAAAAAAAATTACCTTGCTTTTCACACAAGCTCAAGGCTTGAAAGCTTTTAGAATTGCAGGTTGTTACATATTCAATTAAAAAAGAATTTAGAAAATAAATTGAGTAAATTCGGGTTAACTTGTCAAACTCGAGACTCATGTCATGAGATTAAAATAACCTCATAGAAAATAAATTGACAAAAATTATAAAGCTTAATTTAAAAAATATTAAATTAAAAAGGGCTAAAAAATAAATATAGTTAACCTGAGTCATCTTGTCAGACCCGTGACTCGTATCATGAAATCAGGATAATCTCATAACAAAACCCAAAAAAATTATAAGTTTAATTTTTAACTAACTCAATCTTAAAGGATGAAATTAAAAAAAAAAAAGCAAAAAAATCATTCAAGTCAACTCGGTTAACTTATTAAATTTGCAAGCTGGGTTATGAGATCGAAATAAATTCATAAAAAATAATCCAAAAAGAAAAAAAAAACTACACTTTCAACTGATATAATATTGAAGGTTAAAAAAGACAGGTTCATAAAATTAATATATAATCCAATAAAAAATTAAAAAAAAAAGTTGGTAAAGGGTGAAAAAAAAAAAGAACATAAAACACTTTTCAATAAATAATGTTGTATGAATGCAACGGTAGTGATTTAATCATTTCTCTTAGTATTTTTATTAATTTGTGCTAAAGCTATTAAAATAATGTTTTTAATATAAACATCTATAATTATTTATTTTCGAAAAATCCGTGCGAAAACTATTAGGACATTTATTATAGGACTGAGGTACGTAGTAATATTTTCTGCCAACCCCACATACCACATGCTTGTGAATTCATCTACTTACCACCTTGGAATCATAATGAACTTAAACTTGCATCCATCTCGCATATAAAGTTGACCAACGAAGAACATAAAACAAGTGTTGACTATTTTTTTTTCTTTTTTTTTTTCCGAGCTGAAAAAAATTAAAAGGATTTTTTTTTTTAATATTTTTGAATTAGTTACCATGTGTTTATATTAAAAAATAAAAAAATTTAAAAAAAAATTCCAAAGACACCATGTGTTTATATTAAAAAATAAAAAAAATTCCAAAGACCAAAACCAAGAGGTATATACGCCTTCAATGGACACAAGTAGAATTGGCAAAGCAGCAAGCACAAGACACTTCAAAAACATCAATGTGGCAGGACCGCAAGGCAGAATCCTCCACAACTGCCTCAAAGGTATAGCAACAATAACTTTAGGGCAGAGGCATTCCAGCAGCTGCAGTTCCTTCAAATGGCTACAGAACTTGCAACTTTCTTCCCATGAACATACAGTGCCTCATTCAGCAGTGTTCTGAAAATAATTTGAGGGCTTATTTTAATAGTCAAATTGTCAACTAGAAAAATAAAGAGCCTTGTACGGTATCCTACCACAATAAACACTACCACTGAACACCAATTATACACAGTTATTAAACAGGCATCACACTTTTGTACAAATTTACTCCCTGCATAATATATTTGGATGCTGAAATTCACCAGATTCAAACTCCATCGATTGCATTCCTCAGATTTCCACCAAACAATGACATAAGGCCGCCGCCATGCACCCTTCCCTCGGGAACCAGATAGTCGAAATTCTTTTTCCCACCACTGGTGGCACCGTAACCATTTGTACCTTCCTCTAGCTTGTCAGCAATCATAAAACTTGTAAAAGAAGACGTGGCCTTCATAGAATGAGGAACCAGTACTTGGGGTGGTATGAGATGTAGTCTTTTTGCTGGCTTTTCTAGGGAATCACTGCAGTCCGAGACAGCACTAACTCCAGAATATGAATGATTGCTGTCAATGGTGCAACCTGCTGTTGAAGCAGCAGATACAAGGCCATGGAAGAGTCCCGGTCTGATCAAACCAGTCCTGTTTGCCTGCCTCTCTTGGGCCATGCTGCTGTGTGCAGCGCATAGACCACTCTTACCCCTGGCAAACTTCTCGCATTTTCCCTCACCCCAGGTGCATCGTTTACCCCCACCATGAGCTTTGCAGAAGTCAGTGCTACCTTGGGCACTCTTCCCACAGTTTTCAACCTTGCACCGCTTCCCTCCACCATGCCTAACACAGCAATCAGTACGGCCACGCGCGCTCTTTGTACAGCCTGGCACAACACACCTCTTTCCACCACCATGGGCAACACAAAAGTTTGTGCCTCCATGAACACTTTTTGGGCAAATTCCACCACCATCAAACATGCAGCGCTTTCCCCCGCCATGTCCCTTGCACAGCGGTGTGCTCCCTTCAGCTCCTTTGGTGCATCCTGCAAAGATGCATCGCTTCCCCCCACCATGAGCTTTGCAGTACCCAGTACTCCCCTGAGCACCCTTTGTACACCCTTGGTGTTCACAACGGCGCCCACCCCCATGAGAAATGCACAACCCAGCCTGTCCTTCCGCGCTACGAGTGCAGTCTTCAACCTTGCACCTCTTCCCCCCTCCATGTCTAATACAAAGCCCTGATTTGCCTCTTGCAGCCTTAGTGCATCCGCCTGGAAACCCACATCTCCTGCCGCCACCATGTGCAATGCACAAATCTGTTTTCCCCTCTGCACTTTTAGTGCAACCCAAGTGTTGGCATCTCCTTCCTCCACCATGGACCTTACAATAGGCTGTTCGGCTCTCAGCACCTTTGCTGCAACCCGGCTTCTGGCATCGCTGTCCACCCCCATGACCAATACAAAGGCCTGAAGCACCACGGGCTCCCTTTGAGCAACCCAAAAACTTGCATTTCTTTGGATTGCTTGTTCTGTGGTCAGAAGAAGTTGTTGAAATTGCTTGCTCAGACATAATGCCCATGGAGAAATCTGTGTTAGCAGATAGTTCATTGCTCAGCTGAAATTGATGATTAGATCTGGTTCCAAAGTTGAGAAGTTCAGTCTGTGATGGAGCTTTTCTGGCATCCATTCTAGGAGCCAAAAGAAGTGATGTCATATAGCCGCCAGACTTCTTTGCTGAGGTGGAGCCCTCATCGACAACAGGAATCAGGGATCTAATCTCATCATCAGAAATTTGGTTCAGCATAGGTGTATTAGTATCAGTCTCTGAAATTGAATAGTCGAGACCACTCAGGGCTTCCTTATCCCCTCTGGAAAGGCCAAGTTTTAGGATTGAATCACTCTCAGACAGCAAGCCCTTGGGAAATATAGCAGCAGAATCCAGCCCTTTTTTTTTGTTAACCCCCAAGCAGTAACAATCATCAAAATATGCACTTGGTGTTGGACCAAGTCCAAGCACCAACTTGCAGCCATCATCAGAACCATTAGAAAAATCAACCTTGAGATTATTTTGAGCACCCTCAGCACTGGTCGAACTGCCTCCTCCATATCCAAGGCAGTTCAAGCTCAAAGCAGTATCACCAAAACAGTCATTTTTTGGAAGCTCATTATTATTAGAAAATCGCAGACCCTTTTTGTTAAGATTCATTGTCTAGAAGCTGTAAACTAAAGTGCTGGGGAATGAAAGGCTTAACTGGCAGAAAAGATTGCAGCAGATGATACTAAAAGGTATAGGTTATAGAGAAATGGAAAATTCCCAATATTCTAACTCCACCACTAACAAAACCTGACGTATCTGACCTGTCCATCTTTGTAAAATCAGAACCCACAGCAGAGACTGAAACAACGAAAGCACTTAGGACCTAGAAATATCTGACAACATTTCTAGGATAAAACCCTTTAACACAAACCGTCACAATTGATGTGCGCAGATCTTTGGAGCCTCTTATGCTCCTTCCTTCACAATTCCTAAGTTTCATCAATCTGATAGGAAGCAAAAGAAATGAGAACCTCTGAATGATTGCAATACATGGTCAAACAAAAATGGTTTTCAGCAAACCAACTAATGAGCTCACAATTCACTGGACAGAATATAGCAATATAAGCCATGTTTTACAGGACAAGATGCGATATTTTCAACACATTAGACAGCATAAAGTAGGACAGTGCAATATCTAGCGGAATAATAATAGACAATTAATATAATAGCTCTTCCAGAACATTGTCATACATTTTTCAAACTCAAAGTAATATCTGAAAAGGAACGGTACCCAAACCTTAATCAGAGAGAGCCCTCCCTACCAAAATGACAGAGCACAAATTTTTCGCTAATTCTTCCCACCCCACCCCTCCTATCACAATTACCTCGACCTCTATCCAACATTATTTACACACATATATATATAAGATGTTATAAGACTACTAAATAGTAATACAAAAAAGGTTAAAAACTCCAGACCCCATATCATTTAAATTCAAATTGCAATACTGTGAGTCTGAATATCCAATAACACGCGCGCGCGCACATATATCAGCTAATACCTAACCTACCGACCTCCTTACCCAGCAACTGTAAAACCAAGAAACGGGCCCCTTCCATCAAAAGACAAATTAAAAGAAAAGAAAAGAAAAACCCTCCAACAATTCAACTTAAATAGCAGATCTGAAACTGAAAACATCAACTCACCATAAACTTGAGCATATAAAATCCAAACTAATCAGAAGTTATTGTTATCAACACCAAAAAAACAAAATACATAGCACATAGAAACCGATATTCTCAATCAAACTAATCTATATTCACTCACTCATCCTTTCATTCTTGCCCAAGAAACCACCCACACATATATGTATTAATTGTCAGACTGAAATAGCATAAATACCAATACCACACCATCAGAAAACATTGCTGAAAGAAATACAAAGGAAAAAGGGCAAAAAGGAAAAGGTAATACCGTGATGACCAAATTTAGAGAATATGTGGACAAAGGGGGCGGATCTGAGAAGTGGCTATAGACATCGCTGAAACGTGTGTGTGTGTGTGTGAGAGAGAGAGAGAGAGAGAGAGTATTTCTTCTGTTGTGTGCGGTACCAAGCTCTCTCCAACCAATGAAAAAAAAGCTTATATTGATTTGGGCGGCTCAAAGGACTTTTAGCTTCCTTTTTGTTTTTTCTATACGAATCTATTTTGCGCAAATTATTTTTTAGTCCTTGTATTTCTTATGATTATACAAGTGAGTTCTTTTAGTTTTGAAAGTCATATGTGACTCCTTTGACCTTTTCGATTTTTTGTAAATGTTAACATTGTTATTTTAACATATTCGTTTTTAACAGGTAAGATTGGAAATTACAACAAATATTTTAATTTATAATTTTATTATTAAATATATCTCTTTTCTAAAAGGTATATAACTTCTTACCTAAACTTAAAAACCTATCTAAATCAATAATAAAATCTGAAAATAAAAATTATAAAAATTATAAATAAACTTGAAATAAATAAAAATAGAAAAATAACAAAAGAGTTTTAATCCAAATAAAAATAATAATCTTAAATTAATTAGTAAAATATAATAAATTCATTATAGTATTTTGTTCTAGGCTTTATTTGAAGATTTTCCCAATGAATATAAAATTTTAACTTTAAAAAAACCAGGACATAAAACTTTTAGAACACGAAAAATCTTGTTTTTTTTTGTGTTTTAGAAGTATTTTAAAAAAATTAATTTTTTTATTTTTTTCTATGCTTTAATTTAATATTTTTTGATATTTTTAAATTATTTTAATACACGGATATCAAAAGTAATTTTTAAAAATAAAAAAAATATTATTTTAATTTATTTTAAAATAAAAAATATTTTAAAAAGTAACTACAACCACACACTCAGAACCGTAGAAAAGTAATAAATAAACTAAAAGTATTTAATACAAGATTTTGCATGCCATGAGATTTGATTATTATTTCTTATAAAGTATAGGGGCCAAATAGTAGTTTACTCATATTTTTATGCATCATCGATGGATGGATCTATTTATTAAATATTGACCAAAAAAAGATGATAAAAAAAAAAATCTATACCAGGAATGAATGGTGAAAGATCCAAACACGCCTTATTTTGCCAATTATTTGAAAGGGACGTGCAATGAGAAGATTAATATATAGTAAATATATAATATAATATAAAATATAACATCGATAATTACGTCCATTTGGCATTTTTCTATTGGGATTGGCTCCTCAGGGAAACTAGCGGCCAAGGTGGAGTCGTCGTATGGTGGAATTGTTTAATATCGCGTCACGGTATGCTTTTTAAAATATTTATTTTTTTATAGTATAAGAAGTAAGTATTTATAATTAAAAAATAAAAAAAAATAACAAACTCTTATTATTATTCACGCATAAATATTTGTGCTTAATATAAACTATAGTTTTTTTGACCCAATAGCCGGCCTGAATTCTGAGTTTTGATCGAGTTATCAAATCATTCAAATCAATTTAAAAAAAAAAATTAAAATAATATTTTTTTAGTAAAAAAACAAAAATTATTGAATTACAACCTAATTTTTTACCCTATCTTGCTGGGTCAACTGGTCACAAGGTCACACAGGATTTTTTTGTTGTTTTTTTTAATCCGGCATAATTTCAGCCTTGAATGGGCATAATTATAAGTAAAACCAGGTTTTAAAACTATAATATAATTATTATTATTGCTTCATAATTACTGTTATAAATACTTAATTATTTTCTCTCCTATTTTTATAGTCCTAACCGCAACACAAATATTATTAGAATATCATTTAATAAAATTGCAGCTGTCATCGACGTTGGTAACATCATTTTATCACCAACTATTTATTTTTTTATATTTTCAACAATGAAGCTCTTAATTGAAATATAAGGGTGTAAATAAAAAACTCAATTCCGTACATATACTGTAATAAAAATTCCAAATACCCTTAGATTGATTGACCTGGTATTCAGTGTATTTTAATTAACTTTATTTGGTTTAAACTTAGTTAAAAAAATAACATGTATCTTAATTTACAGCTTATAATACTATCTTTACACACAAATATTACGTGCAGAAAATGATAGGGCATGAGCTTTTCGTCATAGCCATAAACACAGTTTATTTTGTATCTTTATAGTGAGATTACTTATTTGTCCTTGAGTGGCGGTTAAAAAAGCCTTGGAGATGGGGATAGTTTAGTCATTTTAATAGCTCATCTGTCATTGAAAGATTGTTTATTAGTTTTTTTTATATACGTAGTGGAAATATTCTTTTAGCTCTAAAGTCAACATATTTAAATATTGACCAAGAGCTTTTTATTTCACTTTTCATAAATTTTTAAAAATATTTTTTTATTTTTAATATCAAAAAATTATTTAGTTGCATGAGAGTATATTGGTTGTTTTATTATTAATATCCAGTTAAAGTATGTTTTCTTCCCTTGGAAAGGATAAAAAAATAAGATTTATATTTAGGGTTTTCTACTTCCACGCCAAGTTTTAGGGTAATTATTAAAGGATCATCGGGTGATATTTTGATATTTTTCATGTTTTTTTTTAATATTTAAATTAAAAAAACTATTAAGACATGCTTGGAATGCTCCAATGAATAGGTGCATTCGTTTCATTCAAGAGGTGCTTATGATGTCATTGAGTGGCCAAACCAAACCTCTTGTTGTTGTTTTTTTTATACACTATCATATCATCTTCCTTGATTAAAGTGTTTTTGGTTTTCAATTTAATCATTCAATTATTTTTTTTTCAATTTGACTCTAATTCTTTTGATTTGTTTTTCATTTTATTAAAGATATTTTCCAATTCATTTAACCTTCCAATTAAAAACTTTTGTTTTCCCTTTAATTAATTTTTTTTTTCACCTTAATTTTTTTCATTCTTTTGTATAATTGATTTTTTTTTTAATTTCTTCATTTAACATTTAATTTATTAAGAATTCGATTTCATGCGATCTTATCATTTTGTATTAGATTTTTTAAAATATTAGTTTTGTGATTTTCTTTAATTTTTTTATAAGTTTATTTTAATCTCATGATATAGATCTTTTGCGTGTCTTTTTATAATTTAAGTTTTTCTTAAAATTATTTTGTTTCTATTTGATTTTTCAAGATATTATTCTAATTTATCTATAATTTTTTTATATACAAATAAAGTCTATTCTTCAAATAAAAATATTATTTTTAAAATAATATTTCTTATGTGTTCGGCCTTATGTAATATCTTTTTTAGGGTACAGGTATATTCAACCAGTTTCTTTTGTGTTTATTTTTTAAGCCACGAGTTTTTTTATAGTGTGAGTTTATCTTTTATTGATTTAAATAAACAAGTTTAATGAACATAATAAGGTGAATGTCTCATTTATATGGTTGAATATCTTAATCTACATTCATCTCTCAACTTTTATTTCCTTCTTCAAATTTTCAGCTAATGATTTAATATTTTTAAATTGTTTTGATGAAATAATATCATTTTTTTTTTTGTTTATTTACCTAGATGATTATCAATTTATTTAATTAGATACTTGCATAGGATTTTTTATTTACACTTTGAAATGTTTTTAATATAAAAAAGCATATCAAAGAAGTCCACATATCCAATATTTTCTTGGGAAAAAAATTATAACAAAGTGTGGGTTAAATAACTAGATAACAAAAATATAAAGTGTATAGTGTTTTCACTATGCATAAAATCACAATTCACTCTCTTATAAATTATTGTGGATTAAAGCTATGATTTTTTTGAAATTTTTGATTTGATCCTTAAGCTTTTTCTTTGCACAATTGAGCCTTTTTGAACCTATATTAACACATAATTGCATGTTTTTTTAAAAAAGATGATTGAATTAAAAAGGAGAGGACTAAAGTAAAAAAATGCGAGTACAATAGATGGTGCTTTCAAAATTGTTTATTATATATATTTTAGCCCCCTATAATGTTTTTTGTTATGTGGTGGCTAGTCCCTTTAATTTTTTAAAAATACATTTTGCTACCAAACTTAATTTTTCTTATTTTTCAATTTTTTCTCATGAGATAAGAGAGAGGAGTCGTTGGATTCTGGCAAAGATAGTAAAAGCTTTTTGTTGGTGACGAGTCCGACCACCAAATAGGTTAACATTAGTGTTAACATGTTTCACTAGGTAATGAGAGTCTTATAACGGTTGTTTCAAGCTTCAATGTAGCCTAAAAATTAGATCTAGGTTAAGGATGCAATATTTGTTTATGGTTTGATTTAGTGGTTTGGGTTGTTTTTTAGGTTTAAAATATTGATAGGTTAGTTTCTTGATGTTATAAGGGTGTTTTTATAGTTGAAATGAGTTGGAAAACATATTTTTTTGGATAAATAAACACATAAACTTGATTTTCCAACCATCACTATGGTGGCTGGAATTTGGGTTGGTAGACAACACATCTTCTACCACAATAGATGATATATCGTTAGCCTATATTTTTTTTTCAAAAAAAACTATCGTCCATCCTTTTGAAAAAGAAAAAAAAATAGCTAGACTAGGTGCATATGCTTAGGTTTCAAGGCCCTCGTGCCTGGGCTTTTTCCTTTTACTATTTTTTAATTAATATCTTTTTTAATATATTTTTTTTAAAAAAAAATAATTAATACGAGCGTGCCATTTGTTTATGGCTTATTCAACCTTTTTTTAAATAATAATTATTTTTTAATTATATTGGGTATCCTTAATTTTTCTTGAAGTTAATATGATTTATCTATAACTTTTTTATATATATATTTCATAGATTAAATTTATTTTTATAAACTATAAAATTTTATTTTTATAATATTTTTTGTTGTTGTGCAACCTTACATAATATTTTTTCCTTTATTTTATTTAATAAATGTTGTATGTTTGTCAACTTCTATTACAAATTGATTTTAATAAATAAATTCATTAAACACAACTGGATAAATAACTCGTGTTACGCTATTAAATATCTTGATTTATATTTATCTTTTATCTTTTATTTTTTTGCAATTTCATTTTTATTAATCTTTAATTTTTCTATTAAATTATCCCTACCTCATGATCTAGAATGCATAATAGACATGAAATCTTGATATATCTTATGTCTAAGTCATAGATTTTGCATGTTAACCTAGCTTTACCCAAAACAATATTTTTTTCATTTTTTTTTGTTGTTGTTGCCTTATTTTTTATCGCAATATCAAATTTCTCTTATTTCTTTAAAAAGATGTTTGTCTCCTTTTTTTGAGTTAAAAATACTTGTTTTAGATCATTGTATCGCGCAAGCCACCAATCTAGTAAACAAAATATAAAATTTGTAGGGAAAACCATATAATTTTTTATATTGTTTACCCTCTCATAATTTACTGTAGATTGTAATAATATATTTTTATTAAAAATTTTATTTTCACAATTGAATTTTTTCGATTCAAATTAGCACCCACTTGCATGTTTTTTAAGAGGGATAGTTGAATTGAAAAACAAAGAATTAAAATGAAAAATTGCTTAATTTAGAATTTATTTGAAAAGTATATTTTAGCCGCTTTTTTTTATCTATTAAGTAATTTATCCCTATAATTTTAAAAAATTATTTTGATATTAAATTTTATTTTTATTATTTTTTAATTTTTTTTACGAAAGAAAGATAAAAAAAAGAGCTTGATGGATTCCGGTCTAAAACAAAATTATCATTGCAATGATTACGGCAACCAAAAAAAGTAACAAGATGCATGTACGTTTGTTGTCCTCTCCTTAGCAATGATTAAAAGCAAGAAGCTTCCACTTTCGGAAATCAAAAGGGCATAGTAGAATATGTATGGTTTGTTTGGCGGGAAGACAAAGGGTAAGAAAAAAAGCAAAAGACTTTCGTTATTAGTTAGGATTTGCACCGCTAGGCATCTAAAAAGTCCAAACAAAGCACCCAAAATACGCATGCATACGCACAAATCTTGTCGTGTTACTAGCCCTCCTACGCACGTTGAAAAGGTAATTTTTTATCCTCGATCTTTTGTTCATGCAACTGTTCTCTCTTTTCTCATGTTCTTTGCCTTGCGTTGGCAGCTTCGTAAGTTTAAAACTAAGTTCCTCATGCCAGACCATGTTGTGCCTGCCATTGCAGTTCCCCTTGGTTTTCATTTCCAGTTTTCCCTCTTGATTTGGATCTATGGAACCCCTGCTGGTTTGAATCTGAGATTTCCAGCATTAGTTTTGCTGGGAGCCTTTCCTACTCTAGCAGGGTAGCCGGCCTTGCATGGAAAACCAGCTCTAAGCCTGCATTTATTGAAATTATTTATCAAGAGTGGGACGATAGTAGCTGCGTAGAAGCTAAATTTCCTCGGGTGGGGATGGCATTGATCATGAAGATGTGAAAGGAGAGGGAGTGGTGTCGCCCATGAGTGAAGAGGCTAATAAATGAAGCCATTTCATAGCCAGTCTCGGGAAGGAGACCAGGGGACAATCCCTGTTGAAACTACTCAGGGAGCCGTATGAGGAAATTCAAGTTATACAAGTACAACCTCATGATGCAGCAGTCCCTGCACAGAGGGAAATAAAAACAGTAAGCACTCGTAATGGTACTGCTGATGGGATGTTTGTAAACGTGGTGGGGATTGTTTTAAACTGTTTTTTTATTAAAAATAATGAATTTTTTTTTTTTGATATTATTTCATCAAAACAATTTAAAAATATTAAAATAAAATTTAAAATAAAAAAATTAAATTTTAATACCAACAGGTTAAAAATCACTAGAAAATTTCAATCCTTTTCACTTATATAAAAGGCATTTAAGAATAATAAATTTAAGAAAATTTATAACTAAAAAAATAGGTATTTTATTTTCATGATCAAATTATTTTAAAAAATGTGTATACTAGATTAATACATAATTATTCATAAAATAATAAAAAAAATCATAAAAACCCATAATCTTCTTAACAAAAGAATGGAATAATTTGATATTTTAAAAAAAATTACTTAAATAAATTGATGTAAGGAGATATCTTTATCAAAATTAAAAAAAAATAAAGGATTATAAAAACTAGGCCCTCCCAATCCAAGCATGACTGGCCCAGTAAAAATGCCTAAATAAATACGTGTTTGAAAAGTAAGACATAAATTTATTTATTTATCTTAATGAAAGACCAAATATTTTTATATTGCAGACGGTGTGGCTAGTCTCGTCATAAAACATAAGAGTTTTTTTTTAAATTACGGTAATAGTTGTTTTTTAAGTATATTTTATTTTAAATTATATTAAAATAATATTTTTTATTTTTAAAAAATTATTTTTAATATCAATAACTAAATACTCTTGGATAACGGATAACGAAGCAGTACCGGAAGGGAAGGGTGAAAAGAACCCTTATTAAGGAGTGAAATAGAACATAAAACCGCAAGTTTCCAAATAGTGGGAGGAGCCCGAAGCTCTCACCGCGTGCCTATTAAAAAATAAGCGGTGACTTATATATTAATTTTAAATAAATAAAAAATTAAAAATTTAAATTTAAATTTTTTAAAAAAACACTCGTCAATGCAGTGCCAACACTGCCGTAATTTTAGCAACTGGCCTCACCTCTGTTGCAACCATCGCATGATTCACTAATGGAATTAACAGTGGCTGAGACTGCCCTGCTGATGTTCATTCGGTCCGTGTATTGATGCTTCTCATTTGATCCTTCCTTTGACTCCGCCCCCATCTACTCAAACCTGCTCGTGCTTTCGCTCTTTTTTGTTCCTTTTGCTATGAATTTGCATTGTTTTCCTTCATTTAGCGGCCTGCTCAGCCTGCTCCTTTTAAGATCGTTTCGTACACTTTTCTGACAGCTGCTCACAGCATTGTCTCCCTGCAGGGTCACTGGCTTCCCAGCCTTGCCTGCGCTCAGACACCCGCGTCCAGACGTGTGGCTTATCTGTGCACAACATGTGGATCCATGCCTGCCTGCTCTGCTGCCATTTCAGTTCCCCTGTGGCTGTCAGTCTGTCACCTGCTGTTCTTTTTGGTGCTTGCATGTACTTTTTTGCTCTTGCCGAGGCAAGAAGCACATTGCCTAAAATGCCACTGTAGTCAATTTCTACTGAATTTTCTCTAAATGCTTGATTGCAATATTTATCGTTTTTTTATCAATGGTGGTTATCCTTATTCTACAGACAAATTCTTTCGACTTTCCTCCACTATCCCATCAACGCGATCTAAATCATTGCACAATCGAAAGAGAAATCTCGCGGTGAAGTGCTTCTATTTTTCTTAAGGGTGGCTCAAGAATGCTGGGGTTCAGTTTGTGTTTTGTTTGTCCATGTCTTTGCATCAGATCATTTACTTCCAAGATTTTGAGATTTAATTAGAAAATAGTAGTCATAACTCAATTTTTAACTCCTATTTTATTAAAAAATATGAAATGAAAAAAATAAGGAATAAATTGAAATTTAAACCAGGAAAACATAAATTGAAAGTTTGGGGACTCAATTCAACTTTGAATTGTTTAATTAATGGAATCACGGGCCTAATTGTTAAATATCAGAAGTTCAGGGGCCAAGTCGAAAATGACCATTTCAAGAAAACGGTGTTGTTTTTGAATCCAATATTCTTCGCCTTCTTCCTCGTCCAAGAGAGACCAGTTCATCAGGAATTCTGCGACTGTAGATTGTGGGACACGATGCAGTCTAAGTCCCCAGTTTTTATGGCTCACTCCCAGGATCATTACCACGTTCTCTGGCTTTATAAAAGCGAGAGAAAGAACAAAAAAAAAGCGACGGGAACTAGAGAAAAACATAGAGGGAACTAGGGGAAAGAAAAACGAGGAAGGACGGGGAAAGAAAAACAGAACCAGAGAAAGCATGGGTCTAGCCAACCCGCAGCACCTGCAGGACCCTTACCATCATAGTCTTCGTCCAGAGCAGGGGAATTCGAAAGCACACACCAAAAGCTTTCTTCCCGAACACAATCTCAAAAAAAAAAAAAAGGAGAGAAAAGCGAGCAGGGGAGAGAGTACAGAAATTAGGCAGACAAAACCAAATACAGAGGAGGAAGAAGCAATAGAAGAGAAAGGGAATAACCAGCCATCACGCCTTCGTCTTCGGCGTCGTCCTCCGCTGCACAGGTAACTTTCCATTCTCTGCATTCAATTAATTACCTTCATACTGTTCATGCACGCCTAAACTTACTTCACGCGAGCTTCTTCTTCTTTTGCCCAGCGGAGTCGCTGGCTTGCACCAATGACCAGATTGGGCTGGTTGGGTTAAGTCCAATTTACATGGGCTAAGTTAAATCTAACTCTAATAAAATAAAATAAAATAAAAATTATGCTTATCTTAAAAAACGATAAATGTATTTTACCAAATTGTTTACTGATGTAGAATTAGAAATTAAACACATATATACTATTATTTTTTTAGTTATAAATTTTTATCAATGTAAGAATTGGAATTATTCATAATGAGGTTTTTATCAATACTAAAATTGAAATTATTTGTAGTTGAGTAATTACTAATGTTAGAGTTAGAATTACTTAGAATGAAATATTTATCAATACCAGTGTTGGAAGTATCTATAATTAAATACTCACTGATATCAAGGTCAAGAATATTACCAATGAATTGTAATAACATAAATAAACAAAAATTTTAGCAATTTAAAACAAAATTGGCAATGCAGCTTGCTTTAAGTAAGGTGCGCTAAATGTGCTAATATCTTTCTTAGTCATAATTAGTCCCGCATCATAAAATTTCTGCTAACCAGTCAACCAGTCAAGGTTCTGAGTAACTATAATACTAGGTGGCGACTCCTTAAACGAGACCTTTTCTCATTAAAAGACAAGATGCTAGAAATTTGTTCTTTTATAACCAGTTATTTTTAGAAACGCTGCAATGTCGAGTGCCACGATAGTATTTCTTACCATTTGAAGTTTTTTACTAGACACTTGTTAAAATTAATGTTATATGATATCAATTTTTCTTAGTCATATAAATATCATTTATGTGTTGAATTTTCTTCTTTTTTCATGTATTTACTTTTCATTTTGTTAATGCTAAGTTGTTTCATCTTCATTGACAGACAATGGATTATTTTAATCATTCTTGTAATATTATGAAATAAAGAAAGAAGGTTTGATCGAAAATGACAACAATGCCCTTACAAGAGTTAGCTTTAGATGTATATGGATAAAGGACATTTTAATAATTGAACAAAGAGGTGGTAAATATAAAAGGAAAAAGTGAAAAAGAAATGAAGGAGAAGACTTGGATTTGAAGAGAGGGAACTGTAAGAAGAAGAGAAAGAAGAGGAGATAAAGGAAGGAGAAGAGAGTGAGAGAAAATAAGTTTAAAAGATAAAATGTATGTTTTGATATGTATAATTGCTAGTATTAATTAAAATTATGAATTTGTTGAAGATTAGGGTTTTGAAGATTTTAATTTGTGTTTGAATTATGAGTTGATTAGAATATTATGGGTTAATTGTTATGGATAATGATTTATTTAGTTGATTTTTGAAAAAATTTAGGCAAGGATGATTTTGAGTTATATTTTATAAAAAAATAAATTTAAGCTAGATATTTTGGTAGGTTAATATGTGATCTGTGAAAAAATCTGAGCCTGAGGTTAAAGATGATTAAAGATGATGAGATTGCAGTTTAATCCCTCAATTTATGAATATTATAGTTTAGTCCTCGAACTTTGAAGAAATTATGATTTTTTTTCTTGAAGCTAAATTTGAGATTCTGGACAGAATTTAGAATGAGTTATGGGCAAGATCTCAGTATAGTTATGAATTTATGAAATTTTTATTTTGGTCCTCTAATTTGGAAAAATTATAATTTTAACCCCTAAAAATATGAGAAAAATCTAGATCGATCACTTGTTAAAATTCTAGTTTTTCATATTGGTTTTGACAAATAATTGAGGTTTTTTGATGAATTATTATCAAGTTTTATGTTTTGTTTCCTTTTGAAATAAATTTTGAAAAACTGTTTGATTTTTAGGTTTAAGGGGAAAAGGAAGAGTTTGGTTCATAAACATATACGGTTATGAGTTATACCCTAAGTTAAGTTTATTGAATAGATTGTATATTCCTTTTTAATTGTTTTTTAGCATGTTTCATTTTGTATTTAAATATTCCTGATGTTCTACCTGCAAGACATCGGTAGAATTACCTTCGGTATATGCCTTTTTGTTATTTCTACTTTTAAGTTAGGTGAACAAATAATTTTTTATATACTAGAGAATTAATATAAATATTTGAATTATTAATATGAAATTAATCATACTTATTAGTAATTCTTGTATTGTTATTTATTCCTTGGTTATCATTAAACATGATTACTTATTGAAATTGAATATTTTATATGAACCATTATGTACTTTTGAATTGATAGTTCTTCATTAAATTGATGTCATGAGTTGAGCCTTGAGATATAAATTTGTTTATATGATTATAATATGAACATATGGTATATTAGTCAGAATATTCACGCTAACAGGATAATGTTAATTTTTTATGCACATCGTCTCTAAACTCTAGTTGGTCAGGAGAGTTACCAACATGTAGCGATTAATCATCTAATAGTACAGAGCGTTATGCTCATGATTTTTTGATTTTTTTGATAAGTCTTATCTTATAATATTCTTGTTATGGTCTATTTGAGAAATTGAGTCTATTTGGGATTGTGGTAACATTTATAGTTCAAAGTGTTTTTCGCTTAGAAATGCATCAAAATGATATTTTTTTTTATTTTTTAAAAATTATTTTTGAGATCAGTACATCAAAACAATCTAAAAATAAAAAAAATAGCAAAAAAAATTAAATTTTGATGGAACGATGTTCCTTTGTTGCAAGAACTTAAAGTTATATTTGTATATACATTTATCATTGTTGTATTACCTCGTGTATGTATATTAAACCCTCTCGTTACTTATTTTTTTCAGGTTTATAGCTTGTTAACATATCATTTTTTATGGATTTTAGAATTTTTTTTATTGTAATTAGTATTTTTTATCATGTTTAGTTAATTTTAGATATTTGTTTTAATTTTTAATTAAAATAATTAATTTATATTATGAGATTAGTTAGTAAAAATCTGTTTGATTTATATGTAAAAAAAAAATTTGTATTCAAGTTTGAGTTCACATTGCATGAAAATCTGAAGGTAAACTTTTCCCATGTACCGGCACATATTACCCGAAAACATTCAAGCTTGACTTCTGCTTCTCCTCCTTTTTGTCCTTCGGGATCTTCATACAAAGACATTACTTTAAGTAAAAAAAGGAAATGTATGGTGCAAGCACAAGCAAGAATCTTCGCACTCCTGTCAAACAGTGCATTGGTGCGGGGGGGGAATATTGCTGACTCTGTTACAATTGACAAGCTTTATATTGATGATACCGTCACTCCTCCGACAGCAGGGAAGCCTTCGAGCAATATGAAAATGCCACCTTCTGTGGTCAATTCTATTACATCTTTGAAATCTACCGCTCATGGAAGGATCGTAGCTATGTCAGGCCAGATGAATTGTCAGGGAGCTCCGCAGCACAACCAAATCAACAGAACCTCTCCCACTCCACCGCTCCACTGTCTTCAGCGAATCCCTGCTCAAAACCGTAGTCAGCCTCCTGCTCAACAGGAAACCCAATGTCCTGGTAGATTCTCAAGCCTCTTCTCCACCAAAAATTCAGGGAAACAGAAGATGATCTTTTCTATGTGGTGGGACACAGGTTATGGGAGCCACAAGGAACGTGGGTGTTGGGCATGGTGATCAGAGCTTCCCTGGAACAACCTTCTTTTTACCCAGGTACAATTTTTTCTTTTTTTTTTGGATCACATTTTTTATCCTCTAAAAGGGTAACAAAGAAGAAGAACAATTTCATTGATTTTCATTATGCAAGTGTGGGAGACGCTCATGCCAATGCTTTAGCCTAGCGCTTTTTCTCATATCAGATATGTGGTTTTGCTTTCTCTTCTTTTCAGTGTGTGTGGTATCCTTTTTTGTTTTTTGTTTTTAAATAATAAAAAGTGATCAAGTCAGCTCATACTATCTTAATTAATTTTTTAAAATTTTAAAATTAATAATTATATAAATTTTTAATGATTTTAAAATTTATAATACTCTTAACTAATACTCTCTAAAAAACAAACTTAAATCCTGATTAATTAAACTATACTCCTGTGCTTAGTATTAGCTGTTATAGTGTGTCCGGTCCTTTATATTCTTAAGGAAGCCAAGGACTACATGCTGTATATTGGTCTCTAAATAATTCATTTTGTTACGGTGGTTGACATATTTGGTGGTCAGCATCTTGGTGGTCTTGGAGTTCCTGCGGTTGCCATGGCGTTTCCCGGATATGTTGCTCAGCCGAGATGACATGGTATGCTCAGAATGGCTGTCAGATTTTTGGTTTTGTTTTCTAAATATCTTGAAGCAAACTGGAGCATGATGACCGGTGATTGAAAATAAGATTGTTTTTTAAAATGAATTTTTTAAAAATATATTAAAATAATATTTTATCATTATTTTTTAAAAATACTTTTTACATCAGTATTTTAAAATGATTTTAAAACATAAAAATAATTAAAAAATGTGTTTTTGTCAAAAATATTTTTAAAATAAAAAAACAAACGGTCTGACATTTATTGTAAGCTATTGCTATGCTCTTCTTTATACCATAATGAATTGTTTAAATGATGCTCAGGTTAGCAGTTCTGACTGGTGCTGCGGGAGCTTCAGGGGCTGCATCCTCTTCACCTCATATTTCAGTTGATGGAGGGTGCAACATTGGGGACCTAATTGATAAATTATTTTATTTTGAGACTCGATTGGAAATAGCTATATAGGCTATGGACTAAATTGAAGATTCCTGTACATTCTAAGCAGCAAATGCATAGCCTTTTCTAACCTTAGCAGTGTGATCTGCCTGTGTTTTTTCTCCCATTTAGAACACCTTTTATATGAGAATTGAAATCTGTGAGCACTTTGGCCATTCCTACATGCTTCGTTGCTTCTATTTTTCTGAAGGATGACTGGTCAAGAATGCTAGAGTTCAGTGTGAATTTATCTGCGACTCTTTTCTATAGATCATTTACTCACAAGCATGAATTTTGTGAAAGAGCAACTCCTCCCACAGCGATTGAGGGAGCTGGTGAATCCCATCACTTTGTGAATGCATGACAAATGGTAGACTGTTCTCATCTGAATTCTCCTGATAAAGGACAAGAATAAAATACCATAATATTTTTTTGTGCACAGTCTTGCTCCAAATTTAGCTCTCCCCTCTGGCAATCCGAATGAAACTAGCCGGCAGCACTTAGAGAGAGAGGGAGAGAGAGAGAGAGCTTTATGATATTCCACCAAAAAGAAAGTCTCAGCTATCCAGTGTTCACGTCGTACAAACTATCTAAAACGTGTAACAAGCATCAATCAATTAAGCTGCAGTTGAATGTGTGCTCTTTGCCTTCAGCTCTGGGCTTAGCATGCATATTGTGTAACATTTACAGCCTAAAACATCAGGTTTGTGAAGGCAAAAAAAAAAAAAAAAAGAACTTCCCTTGACTCAAGAAGACAACTTTTGAGTGAACAACCAGATTGGCAGATATATTACAAATCTAGAACAAAGAAAAAACCTGAAAATGTTACAGATAGCCACTGACAACATCAACCAAATTTGCCAATTCCCACTTCCTTCTTGATTCCTCTTTGACCATGTTATATGTAGGAATCGATTATTCCCGCAATCGTGAAATTACCTACAAGGGTAACACTATATTAATCATTTCAAATAAAAAGAAGAAGAAAGAGAGATGCTTATGCAGGAAGAATATAAGATCCAATGATATCACGTTATCATTCTTGTAGAAGGTTAAATAATATATTACAAAAGAAGGCAAATAGAGTAAACTAATTCTCAATTAGGCCACAAAGAAATACTGAAATAGAAGTTAAAAGTTCCTGAAATAATTTACTGCTAGGTATTACTGGTTTTCCATGTCAAACTTCACTACTGCCATATTGCAGGTTAAACCAGCGTTACAAGTCTGATGTATGCAAGGCTCACGGTATAATTTCTGGTGTAGATATGATACCTTGACTTGTACAACTACTCTACAACAGGCTTAGTTGAATTGGTATTTCAGGATTTAGTGTGCTTAGGGGTGCTTGTTGAGGTTGTTTTGATTGACATACATGCAAAAATACACTTCTCATATTTAGTATTTTGCAAGTATATTTTCCATAGATTTGCATAATTTTCCTTTCGGAGATGCTTGCAATTTCATTACTTGTGAACTTCCACGTTATGTTTTGCATCTTGTTGATCCAAATCATAACGTACAGCTGTAATGTATCTGGAACCTGAAGCTAAGGCAGCCAAGTGAATGGGTTAACAATGGACAAAACCATATCTAATTTCATGTTCGCTAAAATATTTCCAAACCTAAAACTAAATCTGTGATAACAAAATATTGTTGTGATAAGAGTTCTCCAGTTTCTAATTTGTAAACACTTTGAGTGTTTCAATTGTAAAAGAAACCCTGTAAACACTATAAATCAAGTTACCAGCGCTCATATTGCAAATTGAGCTGAAGCAGATATAAGAATGCTTCGAAGCATTGGTAAACGAAATTGACTGGAATGAAATAAGATCAAAAGGGAGGACAGGCAGAGCAAAAACATAACAGAATGGACAAAAAATATCCATGTTGCCAACAAATTATGCAATTTCCTGTGATTTTAAGTGGACAAATGACGCTCACAAATGTGCAATTAGTCGACGATTTCTGCTTCGGAAATAGCAATTTCCCGTTATTTTAACCATGACAATAGAACATCATGTTTCCTAATTTAAGCATTGAACATGACTTTCCTAATCTTAACTAACTAGGCTCTATCACTTTGGACCAAAACCCTAAAGAGACCCGGAATGGGAATCTCAGGATCCACCAACTTCTTCTCTGGCAGAAGCACAAACTAATGATTTCTTCCATCCTGTGTACAATACAATTTAGCAAAAGTAAAGCCCTTTATGGTTTTCCCTGGTGCAAAGGGTGACTTTGGCATCAATTCCCTAGTAAGGTTAGGGAAGCAAAAGCAGCAATTTCAACAGCTAGTTTATCCGATTCTTGCCAGGACCAGTTAGGACATTGAAGGAAATATAAGATCAACTTTTCTTTTTTCAATTTTATGTAATTATTCAAGTCACAGGAAATATAAGATCAACTTTTTTTTTTCAATTTTATGTAATTATTCAAGTCACTTTCTCTACTTACTTTCATAATTCTATTTCATATTTAGTAGCTTTTCCAACAGCTTACGGGGTCTTCCTTCCTATTTAGAAGTAGTTGCCTTCTACTACAACGAGATCTACACATGCATGATTGGTAAATTAAATTGAGGTTCCAGGGATTAGGTTCTCTTTGGTTTTTGTTGCTTGGTTCCTACTTCACTTTGTTTTATATCGGCAAGTTTTTATGCTTAACATGAAACATATTTTTTTTTTTTTGTGGTTAAGCATTTATATGATGATCAGGTACAACAAATGGTTACCTTACAAACATTATAGCATCATATAACCTTTTATCTGGGAAAAATGTACGAGAGCATGGAGACCATAGGTATAATCCGGAAATTTCAAGAGGTAATTTAGATTCAAAAACAGAAGCCAGGGGAGTGGCTCAAAAGTTACTCAACTCTCCTGATTTTCCAGTCCTCTTTTGGAACTATGTATCAAATTCCTAATAGGTTAAAGATTTCCTATCGAAAAAAAATCTTTGTTTAAAATAGCATTTGTTTTACTAAGTGTAGGATTTCCTTTTTGAGTATTGTACAAGTAAGTTTGTGCTCCTTCTATAAACCGACGATAGAATCACAAGTTCAAAAGTGATTTTGGTGTGGCCTTTTGAGCCATATTTGAGAGATTTTCTTGGACCCTTTTTTTGGTAGAATTTTTGTTTTTCTCCTTAATTTGAGTAATTTTTGTTGTGAGAACTTTCTCAGGGTGTAATTGGATTTTGGGCTTACAAGTGAGATGTGGTTGAGAGATTTTCTGGGGCAAATCTATCAGTGATTGTAATAATTTGGATTACTGAGTTTTTGTGCAGACAACTGCTAAACCACTGTAAATCTTTTGCGCTTGTTATTTATTTTTAGTGGAGTTGCCACCTTCAAAGGAAAAAACCGTTGCGTAACTACTTATGCCTGTTGGTACAAATTGCAAGCCTAATGCATTTACCATGCAGAATATTCCTAAGATTCACCTGAATTTAAATAGACCTATACATGTTTGAAGATGTTCCAGAGTTGCCAGAAAGGTCAAGTCAAGAACAGCGCTGCCCTATCACAATTCAAAGCTAACAATTAACACCATAATGAGTCATGTCAAAGCCGCTAAAATAAACACTATAATGATGAATAACAAGAGCACATTTTCAAGATAAGGTTTAAACAGCACATGCATGCATGCTCTGGTAAGAAATTGTAAGCTTTCAAGGGCAGGGGGTTGTGGAGAGCAAAGGACGGAGAAACTACCCCCGATTATAGCACAAACACTTGCCATGAAGTGTAAAAATGAAATGGGCTCCTCTTTGAATATCACCTGCAAAATGCAAAAAGTTCGATAGATAGCAAATGATAAGCAACACCAAGTGGCTGCTTGTTACAGCAACATTTTGTGTACTGACGATCAAAAGATTGGAAACAAGTAGATCACTGTTTTTTATTTTTTCTACCACTTTTTCCCCCAAGCACTTCTATTATATTTATTCACCGGACAAGTTCCTAAAGAACTTTCTAAAATCCAACAAAATAACTTCATTTTTGTGCATGGTTAAAATATATGGAACATATAAACAGTGAAAACAAACGACATTGGTTTAAATAACAACAGCCAACAACATGGAAGCTTTTCAATAGTAACAATTGCTGCACCAACATAATAATGAAAGACTCCAGATAGATGCTCAACAAGATCATATTATATGCACGAAGGAACACACCTTAATTGGAGAAAAGTCATAGAAGAAGTAAACTCCAGGAAGAGAATCAAGGGGTGTCAATTCTGATTTCTTGAAATGCTCTGTGACAGAGTACTGCAAAACAGCCATGCTACTTCAGCACATGATGACAGGAATAAGCCAGAAGGAACATATTCGTGATCTTTAGATTTTTAGTAATACCTGATCTGAATGCACAGTGCGGCCTCGAATATCAGTGTATATTATAGGGACCACCTGCAAAGTTAAAACTGTAATTCTATTGAAACATTGCCAGCTACATTTAAGATGATGATGCTACCATGACATTGCTAAAGGCAAAACTGGTTGTTCACGTTATCCAAACTTCAAAACTATTACATATATATTATACATATATCCAGTAATCTCCCATAAACAGTCAAAATGCATTGCTCTCGTATGCTAATAGCCTATGAACAAAAAAGACAGAAAATGTCTGGAAATCCTCACAATTAATGGGTACAAGGTACCAAAAAAACATAATTAACCAGAAAAGGTGGAAGACAACTGAAAAATTCTCAAGCGATATTCTTTACATTCTTGGATTTAAGCAATAAAACTAGAGGAATGCACAACTTTGGATGGAATTCCCAATCAAAAACATTGATTCTTTTAACATTGGACAGGACTCAGTGCAAGCATGTAGAGTCAGAATAATGCATTGGTATTAACAGTACCAGCCTTGATGAAAAACTCCTGCACGCCATTTGGTGTGTCATGCATCAATTGTATCCTGAACAAGGCAATAGATTAAAACTATTAAGACAAAAACGCAAAAACAAATGTGAGGGAAGGGGTGGGAAGATGAAATTAACAAACAGGAAACATCCAAAATGGAAAAGAAACTTGACTTGACAAAACATAAATCACAAGTATCTATTTTCAACACAAGTGAGGCTATCAGTCACTCAAACACACACAGAACATTTCATGACAGTGACATTACCTAATTGAAATTTCATACAAGGAAAAAAAGTGTAGGAGAAAGGTTATTTTACAAAATTCCACAAGAAAGAAAAAAGGTAAATCATAACTGAAGTATTTTAGTGATGTAGAATAATTATCCCATGAGTCTATAGACCATATTAAAGCATAAAATTACTATGTTCCTGTTTTTGTTATTTTCCTAATTAATTTTGAATTTTAATTATTTATTTTCTACTTAGTTTAGAACTTTTAATTTAATTAGTATTTTACTATTTAAAAATCCTCGTGCTAGATATATTCTATTAATTAGGTAAATTTTAATTAGAAATCATTTTCTATAAAGAATTTTAGTACCAATATAAACAAATATAAACAGGAATGTCTAATTTTTTTTTATGAGAATCAAGACTACTATTTAAATGTCAATAAAAATACTAGACAATTTTCTCTAGAATTCTCCATAGTTTTGTATGTAATTAGAACCCTAGGTTTATCTTCGCTATACACTGCATCAAGTGATATCAGAACATGTCAACATTCAATTCAATGACAAATTGTGAAGAGAATCGTGGAGCATTAGGTGACAACCATCTCAATGACATTGATTAGGGGATGCAAACTATTTGGGATCAACTAAATCACTATTCAGTAGCAACAATGGCTTTAAAGAGATGAATGCAAACTGGGCTTGGTGACATCAATAACAGAGTTCATGACCTTACAACCAGGCTTAAGGCACTGGGGTTACACAAAAATATGAACCAAGGAAAAGGAGTAACATGACAAGGATGACGCTCTCGGCCAGCCTGTCCTTAAACCGGTCCGTGCAAATTCTCATGGTCAGCATGACAATGAGTGCTCATCTAATGAAGAAGATCGAGGTGATGTTGCTGGAAATAATAGGTATAATCAAAATTATTGTATGAAGGTTGAGATTTTTTCTTTTGGTGGCGATATAGAAGTAGAGGAGTTCCTTAATTGGTAAGCTGAATGTGATCTATTTTATAAGCATATAGGAATTTTAGATTCAAGGATGGTAAAGATTATAGGATTTATATTGAATCACAAGGCCTTTGTCTAGTTGGATAGGCTATTGAAAACTAGGAGGTGCGAAGGTAGAATACCTATTAAGACTTGGGAACGGATGAAGCAGTTGTTAAGAGGCAGATTTTCGCCCTTTGATTATGCAAACTTGTATTCCATAAGTATCAAAAGTGTTCCCAAAATTCTCGAACCATGCATGAATATACAGCGTAATTTTCACACCTAACTGAATGAAATAATCTGCATGAAACTGATGAGCAACAAGTTGCTTGGCATGTAAAGTGACTGAAACTTGCCATTAGAGAGAATTGGGCTTCAAATCCTACTAAATGTTGTCAAGGGATGAAATATGGTTGCAAGAGCAGAAATGTTAATCTAAAATAGAACCAAAATGAGATTTGATTATCTAGGGAGGGTTCTTACCGTAAAACCTCGACTTACACCTACCAAGAAAGGTAAGTTGCCACAGACAAACAGTCAATCCAAGTAATTTGTCTTGTACTCTTGAAATCCACTGTCCATTTATTATAAAAATTGAGGACCCGCTTTCTTTCAATTCTAAATTTCAAATCACTTGAATTATTGGATTGACTAATTTACACCTTCGAGAACTAAACTCATTGATTAGTGAATTTGAAGATGATTTTTCTTCTTAAAAAAAAATTAAATAAACAGTAACTTTTCCTCTCAAAGAGAACAGGTATTTTTTATTTTATTTTATTTTTTTGAAATTTCTTACCATTCTTAAACAATTATGATGCACAATAACATATATATATATATATATATATATATATTTCCCATAATTTCCGAGTTAATTAAAACATATAATTAGCACTCGTATTTTTAGAAATTACACATTTAATTATTATATTTTGTTTACTCATTTATAGATTAAAATATTTTTTTCTCAAGAAATAGAAAAGAAAAGTGGATAGTATTGAATGATAAACATTTTTCAACAAAATACTATTAATTAAGCAAGCATGACTGCCACTGATTAAGGAATTAACCTATTAATTTTTAATACTATAGGTATGAATTTGTTTATTTTGATAAACTAGAAGGGCTAATATGTTATTTTAATACCATAAACAAAGCGGCAATAATGAGGAACACATAGATAGAGGAAAGGGAAGAAAGAAGCGATATAATTTGTCAGAGAAAGGGGAAAAGGATGAGCTTGACATTGATCCAAGGTTATTCTTCTGCGGAAGAAGAAGAAGCGGCAGCAGCAACTGAAGAGGAAGAAGATTACCAGGATTTTTCAGAAGAAGAAGAAGAAGAAGGGCATTCAGGCAGCCGTTGGAAGGCTTCATACAAAGCACCCGCCAATGGATCGTCATCCTCTTCTTCCATCCTTCCCTCTGCTATAGACGCTTTCTCCCAAGTAGTTTATATTTTTTAAAATTTATTTTCTAGATAAATTCAAGAAAGTGAGATTTAGGGTTTTGTTTCTTTTGTTTTCTTTTTTCTGGAGGTTTCAGGGCCGCCCCAGTTTCTTAGTAATTCTGTGGAAGAATATGGGGTTGGAGCTGACCATAATCAGCAACAGCAAGGGAAGCACCGAAGGACATGGAAGAGGAACAGTAATAATAATAATTATAATCAACGCAAGGACAAGAAGAAAGACTTGCCTTCTGGTAAGTTACTAATTTTCCCATTTCAAATGTTTGTCGTTTTCATGTATTATTGTCTTTCTTATCACACTTAGTAAGCTAAATGTTCTCACCACAATAGTGAGAAGAAAAGAGGGATGGAGGAGGATTATCCTTTTGGTACCGTACCAATCTAGATCTAGAGAACAATGGGGTTTTATTGCTATAAAATGTGCTCTGTCGCCCCCGAATGAAGGGACAATCTCGTAGTTGCTTGTCTGTAAACTTATTGTCAACATAAAAGCTGCAATTCGGTAGCGACAAGGATTTCGTTTATTACAGGCCTGCTAGTTTATCAGAGAATCTCGTTAGGATGTGTGCTACCAATGGAGTTTCAAAATAGTTCCATGAAAAATGTTTGAGCTTGAAACTTGATTTTAGTATAGCTGTTAAATTAATGTTGTATGGTGTTCAAAGAGACAAGCTTGATTTGCTTCCTCGAGTCAATAAGGGAAATCAACTCCATGCCTCTTATATCAGCTTTTATCAAGCCTGCACATTAATGGAACCACACGTTCATTGCTAGAAACCATCTATGCCGTCCATGTAATTATGCAGGTAAACTGTCAAGAGGGTCAAAGCACAATGACCATCTCAATTACCAAATCTCACCATAACAGAATCACATATATGATATAACTGAAATCATATTACAGTGAAATTATGCCAGAAGTTTAAGATTGATCTCTCTGTTATTCTATTATGCCTCAGTCATGATTAAATTTGCCTTCCATTTTCACCACAGTGAGGCTATTACATGCATCTGCTTGATCAATAATTTATCTGATTTCACACTTTTATCTGTCACCAATAGTATGATGAGTTTTTATTTTGGCTAACCATTTATTTGGTCAGAGTCGATGTTGTTCCATATGGAGGACAAAAATTTTCTCATGTGTGTTGTGCACAATGTAGGAGCTGTGGTGGAGGCCAAACCTGCACTTGTTGGAATTAGTGAGCGAGTAAGGAGTGATGTTGGGGCCGGTGAGCTTTCACCATCAGTTCCAAGCACTATTCAGGAGGGAGGAAAGCGTATCTCAACTGCTACCAATCCTGCAGCAGAAGATGCTGCGGAGCTACTGAGGTATATCTTCACATCTTTTGCAACATGTATTTAAGCTATGACATGATTTTATAGTTTGTTCTCTCCGTTGCATCACCTCGAGCTGAGGGTATATGTTGATGATTTAGATATGTGTGATAAATGGGGATTCCTGTTGGTTGCGGTCAACTGTTATCTTGAAAGAAACTAGTTTGCGTTGGTTAACTATTATTTGGTGTTTGTGCTCCAACTTAAAACATACCCCGACCTCCAGTCACAAACTCTTCTTGTCCTCCCTTTTGTGTTTTCCCTGATAAGGTAGTCCACCAATTCCTTTTCTTTGTCTGGTTGAAACCCTTTACATTTCTCTTGGCATAATCTCCAGCATGTGTTTGCCAAACCTCATTCGATATTTGCCCACCTAAGGTGGAGTTTTGGAGTTCTGGCTGTAGACAGTAGGACTAGTGGTTCCTGGGCCATTGTATGGCCAGGGGAAAATTAAGGGATTTTGAACTTTGACTAGTACTGACAGAAGAATAAACAAAATCCAGAAGCCTTCGATTCTTCTTGTTTTCTTATAGCCTTGTGATGATTTTTTTAAAGTATCTTCAATAGCGATTAAGTTTCTTCTGTTCTAAAGTTCTTTAACCTGGTTCTAGGATGTGCCTGCAATGTGGAATACCCAAGACATTCTCCAGTGCAAGTGGAATGGTCTGTCCTGTTTGTGGTGATCGCCCACCTAATGACACAAGCAAAGAATCCAAGAAGAAAGGTTCTGCTATCAAAGATAAGGAAAAGAGTAAGAGGATGAAGGGCCAGTCATCTCATGCTACTTGGAAAAGCGAGACAGAGATGCAGCTCAGGCAGCAGTTTGACTAGCCTTGTTTAGAGAATGGCTCCTTGGAAGCCTGTGGTGACAGTTGTGTTAGGATCAAGGATCACTGAGGAGAGCTGTGTAATCGTTGTAGTTTATTCGACATCTAGCAGTGAAGTAGCTGGTTAAATTATATATCAGGGCCTTTCCATTATTTGATGACTTGAAGTTGTTGCAGTGTTGGTCAATTTCTTCCAAAACATTTGCCATGCAAACATACCTCCATCGAGTTGCATCATCTGCTCCATTTTACCTCAAATTTGGGTGGGAAGATTTCTGTAGAATGTTTGGATTACCCCAACCGTAGTCCATAAATTACCACCCTATGATCTCAAACAAACAGGGCCTTACTGGCATACCTCTGCGCTATAGAGACCTGAAGGTTGAGATGGTTGGTCGCCTGCCCCGCACTGCTACTGTTCAAAGACCCTTTCAAAATCATTTCCAGTTGCATTTGAACGAGGGGCGAGCAACGTTTTAGTTTATATTAAAAAAAACCCAACCAAACTTAATTTTCTTACAATTTTGAAATCAAATAATTTAACTAAACCATCAAGTTCGGTTTACATTTTTTACCTTTTAATTGGACTATTTTTCTTAAGAGATTTTGATTCAAAGAAATTTTGATTTTATTAATTTTAAATTGGTTTTTATCCCAGTAATTTAATTAAATGGGGAAATTTTATATTACTTTTAGTGAAATTTCATTAACATATCAGTTCATTTGTTTTTGTATTTAAAAAAAAGTATTTTTTTAATTTTTTTGTGTTTTTAGATGATATTAAAAATAAAAAATATTATTTTAATATATTTTTAAATAAAACATATTCGTACAACGTTACCAAACCCCTGCAAGTCCAACCCCTCCATCCCCGTTGTGACTTTCAGAATGATATTAATATTGACAGAAGTCCTTAATTAAAATTAAAAATAAATTTGTTTAATTGTAAAAATAATACTAATAATTACGTAGGTGATGGGTCTTTTTGAGGTTTGCCCCCTCTCCAAATACTAGTGCGACGACACTGCTCCAGCCTTGGCCCGATCGATAGCCGGCAAGCGAAGTCCAATTTCCTTCATAAACCTGTCTCTCTCACAGAGCAACTCATAAAATTTTGAGAAGAATGGAGGAGGGCAAGCGGAAGCGCCCGTTCCTTGAAGACATTGAAGACGATGACAAATCCAACAAGTAATTCCACTATTTTTCTTTTATTTCCTTCTTCAAATTTTCAGCTAATGATTTTTTTTTTTTTGTAATTTGTAGGCAGAAGAAGGTTAGATTTCCTAAAGGGAAGAAGGTGAAGAGTGTGGATGAAAGAGTTGACAGGGGCAAAGCTGAAGAAGAAGGTCCAAGTGACTTGAAGGATCCTCGTCTCGCAGCCAAGGAGCGTGCGATGCTTCGCAATCTGATCACCGATGAAGGTTTTAGTGGAAATATTAATGATGCCTCTGCTGCTGAAGTCGCTTATGAGGTAGCGTTACGGTTGGGGTTGGGGTTACGACTTGTTTCGTTTTCAGTTTTTTGGTTAAATTTTCGGCGGGAGAGGGGATGTATAGCTGATGATGAGGGGTTTTGTTTTTGCAGGAAAATGAGAATTTCGTGGAAGATGGGATTCAGATAGAACCGTTTAATCTCGAGAAAGAGAGAGAAGAAGGTTATTTTGATGCTGAGGGAAATTTCGTGGAATATATAAATGAAAATGAAATCAAGGTTAAGCAACTTTGTCTTACTGGCTAACTGCATTCTTGCTTAAGATTAAAAAAGCGGTGTTTATAATCCTTGTGCGTGGGTTCATTGCAGGATGCGTGGCTGGATAGTGTTCAAGTTGATGAAAGATATGTTGGAAAAACCTCTGTGGCAAGTATTAAGGAAGATGATGAGAAAGATGATGGTCGTGACCTATCTTCTGAAGAAATTGGAATGATGAAGAGCCGGATTGCCAACTTGCTTGAGCCGGGAGAAACGGTAAACTTGACTGAAGCTTAATTCATGGATTGTCTTAGCTTTTTTAAGTAGTTTGTTGGACTTTAGCTGATGAAGTGCTGGTCTTGTTAATTCTCTTTCTGTTTTGTTGTTTTTTTGGACCCTTTTCCATCTAAGAAGCAACTCGAATAAGAAAGTTTTTATAGTGCTTACAGCAATTGTTCTTTAATTAAGATTAAAACATGCATTTTTAAGTTGATATGCTGGCTAACTTAGCATTTCTTAGTACTGTGCTTTTACATTCATCGTAATGCACTGTGGAAGATACTTAATAAGAATTGTTCTACTTGATTTGCAATATGCCATGGATAAGTGTCATCCTATAACTGCTGTGCAAGGACATGGTATTGTCGAAAGCTTAGATATATTGAACCTGAAGTCAATGCTTAGAGTTGCATATGGTTAATTGTTTATTTGAGAGTAATGCAAGATGGTTATCTAAGCTTTCAATAAGAAGTTCATGCAGGCTAACTATGAATTTGTACCATTAAGGTTTTTTGCTTGTGCTGAGGCAGAGGTTTGGAGAATTGGGGATTTTTTTATGGGTTTGAGTTTAGAAAAGTAGAGTTGATAAAGGTCTTGTTTTAGAAGAAATTGGAGTTGATACATGCAAGTAGTAACCCAAGATGACTGTAGCAAGAAGATTTTGGAAGAAGGAATATAATAATATCTAGAGAAAAGAGAGGGATGCTGCTAAACCATAGTTACTCAATTTTCATTATTAAAGCCACAATTATTACATAGAATAGGTTTTGTTTTATACCATTATCAAATCCAGAATTACTACATAAAATAGGTTTTGTTTTATATAGACACCAAAACCCTAATGATTCCAAGCAAAATAAGAAATAGGTGTCCAAATAGGTATAGAATCATATGTGATTAGAATTACTAGATAAACTGGTATATCACGAATTTATAGTTGAATTAAATTAAAATAATCTATAAATTTCTTAGTGCTACTGGATTTCTGAATGATGCAGTCAAGGAGAGAGAAATTTATAATCGACTCTCTGTTTGTTTTATGCAAAATAGATTTTCTTTGGAAATATTGTAGATGAAAAATAAGTACTTGGTGTTTGGTGTGTATGGAGAACTGAGTGTGAAGGAAGAAAAGATGAGAATTAATTAGCGTAGGGGTCCTTTTCTTGACAGGTTTTGCAAGCTTTGAGAAGGTTGAAAGGAAGATCAAATAAGAGCAAGGAGAAGATGTCCACTGAGACACAACTTCTGTTTGACCAGCTAACTGAAGATGCCAACAAGCTGTTGGATCATGGCGAGTACAGTTAAGTGTTTCCTTTTTTTTTTGGCTCTTTCTTAAGATTTCCTTGAAGGTGAAAGTACACCTGAGTATTTATGATGTCCATTTGGTCATCGTTTTTGTTCATTGAACCCCCCCCCCCCTGCTCTCCATAGTTTTGGCCACACTCACTGATTTAATCATCCACTGTGCAGATGTATATCACGACAAGCAAGAGGTTTTCAAGCGTGAGGCAGGTTGGGACAATATATGATAGTTTTCGTTGTCCTTATTTACGTTACCAGTGATACTCCATTCCAGTTCTACCTTTGAATAGAAGAATCAGGATATCGTTATGTGGTGTCATATAATATGCAACTATTTGTGTTGTCTAGGATTGTCATTGGATATTTTTCAAATGGTCGACTAAATTAGTATACCACAACAATGTGTCATCTATACATGTTATGAGTTGTGATTTCAGGATGATGAATTTTAGAAAAGCTTCTATCTGCAAAAAGTGTCATCACCACCTCTTCATGCACTTTTGAAAAACTGTGGAAATTCTTTCTCAGTGTTTTCATCACCTTTTCATGCGCTTTTGCTAAACTGTGGAAATTCTTTCTCAGTGTTTATTGAATAATTTTTTGCAATGTTCTTTAGAAGGATATGAAAGATTAGCTTTAGCTAGGGGGAAGGTGGCAGCCATCAGTGAAGGCCTGGAGGATTCTGGTCGTGGCACAGCCTCGTCAGCTCCCTCTGATGTGGATGTTGGTCCTTCAATCCCAAGTGTATCTACTGCAGAGATCTCAGGCTGTGATGGTGATGCGTTTGACATGTTTGGGGATGATGAGGATAATGCCACTGCTATTGCAAGTCAACCATCATCAGATGGTCTTAATGCCATTTCTGGAGGTAAGCTTTTATGATTAGCTGTGAGGATTGTAGAAATTTTGGGATGAAATAGTAATAGCTTAGTCAGTTGTGCGGATGAAGTAGTTATGCATCCTGTGCTTGGTCTTATATTTCTTATTGCTTGTTATGCAGCTGGATCTTTGCAAAATGATTATGTCTATGACGAGACTTCTGGGTACTCTCTCCCTCTCTTTCCAGGCTTTTAAGTAAATTGCAATAGAATTTCTTATCGTTATAGTATTTTATGTATCGTTGATCTGTTTGCAAGGTGCTTTCCTGTTCTACCTTGATAATCTTCCATAGTTTTGGTAGTATTTAGGATGTGGTATTGGTGCAAAATTTATTCCCTGGCTTTTGAAGCCGTAATGTTTTTATATGTTCCAACTATTGAAGTTGAAGAAAAGAATTTTTGCAATCTACATCATTAATTTTCCCCCCATAATTATCATGGTTAGAGACAATCCAACATGGTGTGGTGCTAGTTCACAATTCACAACCCAACTTTCTAAGCGATGCTGTTGTTTCTGTTCCAAATATTCAAGTGAGAAGTTTTACAACAAGGTTGTTAATTATTTTTTAAGCTATATAAAGCAGGGTCTTATCTGAGTTTGATTCATTTCAGAATAACAGAAACCAGTTTTTTTTTTTTTTAATGGATGTTTCTATGCAATGAGAACACACTAATATTAATTTGTAAATAACTCCTAATTCGATAGACTAGGTATAGTTGTGTCCAATTACTTCGAACAACTGTTTCCTTTATGATTTTATTCTTTCCATTTTTAAAGATGATCACCATGAGGCCTTTTTCTCTTTGATGGTATTCCCGTACATGTTTTAATTTGTCTTTTGATATACTTTAGAGCATTGTGGGTAAACATTTTGATTGTTTTTTCATAGACTTTTTTAACTTGTAAAGAACATCTTCAATAATCCATATTTTAATTGACTTTTCATTTTCTTAAATTTTTATGTCTTCTTGTTGCTTTTGACTTGTGATTTACTCTAGTTAATCATGTTTCAGATATTTGTTATTTGGCCTAACAATGTGTTTTGCACCAATCTTACAATTGAGTTTAATTTGTGATAATTATCCGGTCATTACTTCTGTAAGGTCATTACTTCTGTAAACGCTTGTATCTTTCACTTTTTGATTTTCCCAGGGACATGGGGTAGCAGAAAATACGACCACACTATTGTTATATACACTTGGGGTTTGCATAGAAGTTAAACTAACATTGAATTTCCTTTGCCAGTTACTACTACAGCAGCAGTTTGGGATATTATTATGACCCATCTACAGGACTGTTCTGCCAGGCAACATCAGGGCAATGGTAAATAACTCGCAATTTCTTTCAATTATATTATTAATTTCAATTGACTCTGGTTTCCTTTGTGGATTAGCTTTTAAAGTAACTCACTTGTGTTAGAAGAAACTTCCGACTTTATGATTATGGTGTTGCTCTTTGCTTGCCTTGTGTTGATATCCACACATAGGACAGGTGAGAGTATTGTGGAGGGACACGACATGGGTCCAACTCACAAATCATATGTGCGTAGAAAATCAGATCATGTACCAGGTGTTGGTATGTACTAGCACATGAGATATGAAATTCAGGCTGGATTGGTTTAACTTTTTGCCATCACTTCCCGCACTTCCATTTATGGAGT
Source organism: Populus euphratica (assembly GCF_000495115.2). Taxonomy (NCBI): domain Eukaryota; kingdom Viridiplantae; phylum Streptophyta; class Magnoliopsida; order Malpighiales; family Salicaceae; genus Populus; species Populus euphratica. The sequence continues at coordinate 146,414 of NW_011500171.1, forward strand.
AACTTAGATCATTGCCTCTCTTCCTGATGAGAGCCATATTTAATTAAAGGCTTTAGATGTGTTGAGCTCATTAATTTTGTCAATCTGGGGAGTTTTAAAGCTGTGTGCACTTTAAGTCTTTTATGCTATGGAAATGATTGGCAGGAGATTTATACCATGATTGTCTAAGAGATCTATACAAATGATTTGCTATATAGCTAGGAAGACTTTTCACCATTGCTATTTATGTTTATCTTATCTTATTACTGCGTAGCATCAACAGATCCCCAGTGAATGATAATGTCCATTGGGAATATGGGGAATAAAGAATCCAATGCTCTGATAAGCATGGTAGAGGAGAATGCACTTTCACTTGTCTCCTACTTTTGAACCAAGAGAAAAGGAAAGATGAAAACCGACTCCCCTCTAGAGTGTCGAGAGAAAACAATTCTTAATTGTTGGTAAAAAAAAACTAAAGCAGCTGAGAAAGACTAGCCATGGTAAGGAAGAAGGGGGAACAATCACACATGAAGAGCACAATACACTGGAGCTCCACGCTTTCTTTCCTTTGGATCATAAATTAATTAGAACCTTAAGTTAATAGTTAATTAAGTTTGAATGAATGGAATCTATTTTAGTTGGTAGCAGTCATTGAATGAGATCTACAGCATGTTTTTGCAATAGTACATGGCCCTTGACTAATTGTTTTTCCTTTGTTTCTTGTGTTAGGTACTCCTTTAACGAGGAAACTGGCACGTACAATGAAATTCAGGAGGTTGCATCCAATGCAAACTCAAGCAACTGATTTTGTTACTTGTTTGAGGAGTCTGTACAGGTTGATCTGACATAACCTCTGTTCTTAATGCTAGTGATCTGACCCATGGACTGATCTTTCATTTTGATAGATGAGCTGAAATTTCTTCATTATGAATGCCGATGCCGATGCTAAGATATGTTGTGTTTTATGATTTTGTTTTTAGAAGCCTAATGTTCAGTTGCAGCAAGGGTAGGATGTAGTAAATTTATACAAGCATCTCTTAACTTATTACAAATTTCTGGAGATTTGCATCCCATCAATTGGATGGCTTCCCCTCGGGTTTGATATCCATTATTGAGGGATCCTCTCTCTTGTTTGGAAGCTGCTTTTTCCGGTCCCTTGTTTATTCATTCATGCTGGTTGATTCTTCTGGAAATGCAAATAATAGGCACTGCTGCTTGTCGTGAACTATGACAATGCTAAAGGGATATAGAATTGGAAAATATTATGCTTTGAAAGATGAAAATAATTTTTTAAAAAATATAAATTGCGTTTTTTTATTATTATTGATTTTGCATTGGCCATTAGCTTCGAAACAAAGGGGGGTTCGCTGTCTGGTTGTTTTATTTTTCTGAAAAAAATGCATATGCTCTTCATGCATTTGTGATGGAAGTTGCCGGATTAACTTGATTCGCAATGCCCTCTTTGTTTTGTAAAATACCTGAAAATGATTACTTTTTCAATAAAAATAACTGTTTTTATTTATGTAAATAAACAACTGTTTTTATTTATGATTTAATTGTTTGACAAGAGTCAATCCATTCAAATTGAAATCATTACAAATTATATATAGAAAAGAAAATAAAAGAGAGTAAATTCACACATATTGAAAAGATTAAAAATCATTAAAAAAAAATTGAGGAATCTCTCCTATCCTTCCTGGGTTCCTTTCTTTTTTATCAAAAGATGCATGCATGCATCAACTCCTTTCCTCTATTTATGGAAGATTTTTTATCCGTTTGTTTTTTGAGTTTAAAAGGTGGTTTTTTAAAAAATTAAATTTTTAAATTTTTTTTACTTTAAAATAATATTTTTATATTTTCAAATTATTTTAATGTGTTAAAAGTAAAAATAATATTTTAAAATAAAAAATATTTATTCTGTGTAAACAGCCCAAAGCTTCATAACAGGCTAACAGCATTCAAAGAGAGAAAAACAAATCCTCTCCAGCGCCTCGTACTTGATTGTTGCTGACATGGAGATTTGTTATCTTCCTCATGAGGGATTAACCTCTTACTGTTTCCTCTCTTTTCTATAAAGAAATGAGTTTAGGCATAAAGTGAGTTTTATAATTCAACTGAAACTACTTATTTTTCTGCAGTTAGGTTCAGAATTATTCTTTTAAGAAACACGTTTTATTTTTAATTTAATTATGGTTTAAAAATAGATTTAAAGGAATGTGTATTTAATTAAAACGATTATGATATGGGTTTTTACATGTAAAATAAATAAAAACAATGTTATTGTAGTGTTTTTTTAAATTAAGATTTCAAACGCAAATGAAATTATTGTAAAAAATAAAAGCTATTTAGCTAATCAAATTATTTTTTTATATGATTGGGAAAAACATATAAGCTACCACAAATTCAAAAATAAAAAAACAACTAAAACAAAAGGCAAATGAACTGTAGCTATATAAATATTTTTTTATACACCGCCATAGTAAAATGACAATTTTACCCTTCACCAAAAAATCATAAGCCTTAGTTTTGGGGGTATTCTAGTCTTTTTATATGGTTTACTTGTCATTTAACAATTGTATAGGGTTATTTATGTCTTCTCCAAGCATATAAATTATTTAATTACCCTAATTTCTAAACAAATTAAAATGATTGCCTAGGAGTATTTTTATCTTTTTCTTTCTCTTGAAAACCTTTTTTATCCTTGCAGTTAAGGAGAGATGACCCTTTTGGTCAAAGATATTTGGATCTTTTCAAATACGTTTTATAATGAATCTCATATGCATGGAGTAATTTGATCTTTTTCTCTTGAAATATTAATTTGTTATTCAATAAAGCTCTTGACGCGTGAAAACCACGCTTTAAAATGTGAGAAGCACCACATACAATGCCTCGTGGTTACAGAACAAGCCTTTTGGCCATCTCATTGAATGTGTCGTGCTTCCTCTTCCATCAAGTATGGTGCATTTAGTTGTAGACGTGGTTGTTTGTTGTTGGCTCATCTATTTATTCTTTTGTTTTTCTTTTTTTTTTTCCTCCTCTCAAAAAATACAAGCTTGTCCTTTTTTTGTTTGCTTTTCAGTTTCAATTTTTATTTTTTTGATGTTTGATTCTTTTTATAATCATTTTATAAAAAAATTATTTATTTTTAATTTAATTTTTCAATTTTAATTAGATATATTTTATTTTTTTTCTCATTCAGTCCTTATTGTTTGAATTCTAATTTCTCTTCCTGTGAAAGTTTTTTCTTATTTTGAATTTAATCATCAATTCAACTTTGTCATGTGTAATATTTTTTAATTTGGTTCTTCTTCTTTTAATTTTTTATTTTTTTTCTTTTGCTCTTTTGTCTAGGTTTTGGTGATTTTCAATTTTATCGTTCAATCTAAGTTTTTTTTTAATTTAATCCTCATACTTTTATTTTTTTTCATTTTGTTAATTTATTTTATTTTTTTTCAATTTAACCTTTGATTAAATAATTTTTCATGCCTATTAATTTATTTATTTTTATTTTCACCCTCATTCTCTTTAATTGCTAAATCTTATTTTAAATCATTTTATTTAAATTTATTTTTCTTCCGGTTTCATTATCCAACATTTGATTTATTAAAAGTTTGACTTTTCAGTTTTGTCATGTACAAGGTATGATAACTTGTGTTATAACTTCTTAAAGTTATTTATGTCATGGTTTTTAAACACGATTAAGAGGGTCTGTTCAGGACAAGATACCAGTCATAAGTCAATTAGGTTGACCCGAGTAAGGTTATTTGATTCAGGTCAACCTCTTTTTATAAACATATAAAAATAACATCATTTCAAAAAAGAAATTTTAAAAAAAGGATCAACAGATTTTAGTAAGTTTGCCCACAACTAATTAGATTACATGTCAACCTTATTTTTTGATCATATTAAACCAGGGACCAGGTCAATCCCTTTTTATTTTTGTTGGAACGCATCTTGGTCTAGGCTTGATTATTTAGGTAAAAAATCAAAATGTTAGAATTGTTTGATTTTCAATAAATCATATATCAAGTTATTTTAATCTCATTACTACGGTTATAAGTTTGAAAGATTAATCTAAATTTATCCATCTCTTATTATCTAGCTCACATGTTTATTATGTATCCTCAAGTTTGCTCCGCTCAGATTTTTTTTCTTTGTTTTACCTAATTACATGTTTTTTATGGGTTATTTTAGGTCAACTTTGTCATTTAAAAAAAAAACATTTATTATTATTACTATTTTTTTTATCATCTTATTAAAATAAAATCAACTTATTTAATCTTATAACAATGAAATCAACTTAACTTATTCAATCTATTAAAGGCTATAACTTGGTGCTCATTTCTTTTTTTATTCTTTTATTATTTTATTTTTTGTTTTTAATTTAACCCTCTAATCAAATAATTATTCCCAACCTCTAATTTATTTTTTATTTTAATTTTCACCCTCAATTAAATTTTTTTAAATCCTCATGTGATTTTTTAATTTTAATTTTACATCCTTATATGTAATTAATTTTTTAAAATTTTTAATTTAATATTTAATTTGTTAAAAATTTTAAAAATAACTTATCACATATTTACCCAAGAATCAACCCATCATAAATCCCGAGTCAGGTTAATTGACTTTTAACATACGATTAATCTTTTTTAATTTTATAATATGTAGAAATGACTTTACTCTTCACGAGAAGAAACAAAAAAATCAAAGGTTTCGGCTAAGGTTTTTTGGCTAACTGGTGAGCCAAGCTAGAACCTAGGTTATTAAATTTTTATTCTTTGTAAAATGTAGGTTATTAATTCTTTTATTTAAAACATTTATAACATCTAAACATTTTAAAAAAAAAAAATCGCTCAGACCAACAATGCATCACATGCCCCCATCCAGTCCATTCATCCCAGAAATCGAGTTTAAAGCCTCCCCATTCTAATCAAATATATATTTAATGGAAAGAAGAGACTACAAACCTATTTAGAAGCGTAGTTATAATTATTTTTGTATTAAAATATATTAAAATAATATTTTGTTATTTTTTAGAAATTATTTTTAAAATTAATACATCAAACAATTCAAAATATAAAAAAAATTAATGTTCAACAAAATTAAAAAATTTTAAAAACACAAATACAGCCACATTTCCAATCCAATCGCCCAATATAAATTGAAATCATAGAATCGTCAAAATAGATTTGATCAAACTCAGATTAGTTACATGGAAACGAAACGAGAGCAGGTTATCCCAACTAAAGTTTGCATGATTAATCTCCTATGAAGAATCAAAGGGAGGCAGAAACATCCCAAGGCCAAACAACTCGGTACCTCTGCCATTTATATTTAAAATCCAAGAAAATAAACATCAAACACCCCATTATTTTCTCTAGAAAAAATATCAGAAATATTTTCTCACTGCAAATTGCATTTTTCTTTTCAGACAGGATATTGCTACACTGAGGCAGTGAAGTCAGAGTTTATTGCTCATAAGAATAAACAGTTCCCAAGTTTTTTCAGAAAATTGAATTCCACAAGCTGAAGGCTGATGGCATCTTCATTTTCCCAATCTAAAGCCTCTACAGCCACTTTGGAATACCATTGCCAAAAACCACCGATCATCATTTATAGAATGGCACATAACAATGACAAGTCTCACAAAAAGTTGAGATGAAACAGTTCCAACTGCAGACTACGTTAGGTTACAATGCCTAAAAGAATTAAGTTTACTCATTTTGAGATGGTCAATCAGGACCGAGAAAAACACCAGAACCAAATAACATATGAAAACGATAACAAGTTGACCGGTGGGTGTTCCAAATTTTGGTGCAGACTTTTCAAGTGTGTTTTTCACTTAAAAATGCATCAAAAAGATTTCTTTTTCTTTTTCGTCATTTTTTACATGAAAAAACACTAAAAAAAATAAATCAATTTGATGCTTTTTCAAGGCAGGTGCAATTTTAAAAAGCACTAAAAAACAGAAGCTACCACAACCCCTAACAGGTTCTTATGCCTAGGGTCAAAATTCACACAATACAAATACCAACAGTAAAGAGGCACAGTTATTCAATTCTCTAAAAAGCACTCTGGTTCTTGGTGAGAATTTTCTCTACAGGTTATGCTTGCATGGCAATCTAAACAAGGGAACATAAAGCTAAACCCATAGAAACAGCAAGATAATACTCTGAACAGATCACAAATGCAGTTAGAGATGTAATAATACTACCAAGCACCTAGTTCAAAGAAAATACAATAAGCACACTCAAAAGTGTTTAGAAGATACAATCTAGATAAAGCACAAGGACCAGGTGGCAGATGTACAATCCAATACATAAGAAACCCTAAGAAAAAGAAAAGGATAAGATAAGGATTAAGAAACAGCAGTTATCCTTCCCTAATGGGCATAAAATTTGACTGGAGCACGAAAAAAAAAAAGCAAATTGCAAAGCAACTTTTTCCAAACAAAGTATCGCAGTAAAGTGGATGACATGGCAAAGCATACAACTTATGGAACTGACAGCAAGCCAGCAACACAGCAAGGTAGCAGCCACCACCAGTATCAAAAGTGCTAGTACCATTACCGAACCAACCCCATCATGAAGGGCAGCAACTGACCGCTACAGGTGATTATTCACTAATACTTGCATAAGTTACGGACCGACCAATATCATACAACAGAACAGGCATCAGCCATCACTTCAACAGCTACAGTCACGGACTTGTATGCTCACTTCACTACATTGAGCAACATTAGTTAAAAGGTTATATTGGTGGCGTTAAGCATGGCAAAGTCTTATGCCCCAAACAAATAATAGGCAGAATCATGTTAACCTGGCCTGTAAAAAACTGCGGCTGCAAAATTCAGAACTGCATATCATGTCTCATACTATGTATCAGTATAGTATGAGATCTATTAACAGGTCCACTTCATTTGCAGCATCAGCTACAGGCAAAACACGATCATCTTGTGTCCACCTTCTATACCATCACAGCAACTACCACCCCCATCTCAGGACCAATAATTTCAAGATAAACAAAGACCAGAAGATAATCAGGTCAAACATCAGACACCAGAATGACACGATTTGTTTTGAAATCAGGGGTGGACGTTTTTTATCTTACCACTCATCAGAAATTTAGAGAAATCACAACCACGATCATCCATCTATGTTTTACAAACAGCATCAACAGCTACAATATCCACAATATCAACATCCTGGCCATCTGCCCCACGTCAATCTTTTCCGGAACAAAACTATAAAATTCAATGAATGCAAGTGTTAAATCAGCCTTCTCATGCAATAAATCACACCCACACACAACATGATCCTAAATCCAAGAGAACAAAAGAAAATCAAGCACAATAATGTGGCTTACAACTCAAGTCTTTCATGGAGAGTAAAGTATCAGCCTACAAACTATAAAGTCCATACAAGGCAAACCCACCAAGTTAATTAGAGATGCATTGGGTTCAACATAGAAATATATAAGTACCAAACCAGTTCTTTAAACCTGACCAGAACATATTCAACGATTAAAAGAGAGTTCAGCTGTAGCAACATGACCATCAGATTGGCACTAGTCAAAGTGCCACAAAAGATCCATGCAACCCTCAAAGCTCATTCCTACACAATGAAACAACAGAACCGGCCAGTTAAGAAATCCTCATATGCACTCAATAAATGGGAGCATGAGGAGAACAACTCACATCAACATCTGAATTTCGCGGGGATGGGCTACGAGACGCAGCAGGCCGACCTCGTGGAGAAGCACTTCGAGGGGTTGGAGACCCACCATCACGGCTGCGTCTATCAGGGCTTTCACCTTTCACAGGGGAATTCTTACGTGGGGAATAACTCCTTCGAGGTTCCAGGCTCCGCCGAGGAGAGAGACTGAAACATCACCAAGACCATTAAAAAGATATAGTAACAGCAAGAAGACAAAGCTATCAGCTTAAAATTGACAACAATGCACTAATAAGCAAAGATGTAAACCTATCCCTAGATCGGCTGCTACTTCGCCGCTCATCATCATAACGGCTTCTACCACGTCCTCTGGAGTAATCAGGACTGGCACTGCGACTCCTGCTCCTTCTACGATAATCTCTGTCCTTTGCACGGTACCTGTCACGGTCTGACCTGTCCCTGTCCCTGCTTCTGCTCCTACTTCTCTTCCTAGAGTCCCTATCTCTAGAGTCATCTCGGTACCTGAAGACATTAATTAATAGGTTCCACACCAGGAAACAATAAAACAACATGGTGACAACATGCTCGATCACAAACATATACCACCAACAAAAACCCTCTACACCACAAAATTTTGCAACTAGAGATTAAACCAGAACAGCAACAGCTAATTTGACATTAAAGTGCAGATACATATTTTACTAGAGAAAATTTCAAAGGGTAAAAAACCATGAAGTGCTATTGTAACAAGAAAAAACAGTAGATCATAGGGAAAAGAAAAGCATAAAAGGCATAATTTTGTAGAGAGCAAGCTGGTGACAGCAGAACCTATCAATTGCAAGAGGTTCTTGGGATCTAAATGCATAAAGATAGGTGCTAAGGGACATTCTAGTTACCTCAGAATTCAGAGGTCAGAACAGCTACCGTACTAGAATAATCTTGGGAAACTATATTTATAAAACTAATCAAAAACTCACTTAAAAAAAGAAAAGAAAGCGCAAAAAAAAGATACCTTCTCCGAGGGCTGCGACTTCTGGACCTGTGCCTTGATTTTGAAGGCGTTTCAATAATCCTTCCCTTATGACTGATACAGAAATAGAGAGGCAATTCAGAATCCAAGGAACTATAAGCATAGCAGCTACAATTAAAAAATCAACACAGCAGTTATCATAACAAACAATTCATGACCCGGAACTTACATCCTCTCAGCCTTGGGCCCATATTTTGCAAACTGAACTGTTATTTCGCGACCATCAACAACCCTCCCTGAAAAAAAAAAAAAAAGCAAAAACCTTAAATAATCTAATACGCTCAACCAGATAAAAATGTAAATAAAGAGGAAAAGGGAGTATACCATCTAGCCTGTCCACTGCCTTCTGAGCTTCATCAGCGTATTTGTAGCGCACAAATGCAAAGCCCCTCGATTCCCCAGTTCTAAACAACCAAGAACAACAACTTTAAGGAAAAAAAGAAAAAAAACAGGAGAGAGGATTGTGAAGAAGGTGACAATAATAACAACCTTCGATCTCTAGGGATGAAGATGTCGACAACCTTGCCGTACTTGTCGAATAGCGGAAACAGATCATCAGCAGTAGTACCTGATAACATAAACCAAATCATACATCCATACATCATACATACATAAGCAGACGGAGACAGTGAGAGGCAGGGAGGTAGTGGGGCTTACGGAAGGTGATGTTGAGGACGAGAAGAGAGTATGTGTCGGCGATGTCTGGAGGGCCAGACCTGCCGAAGTGAGACATCTTTTGCAGATAGAGTTAGGGTTTGCGGTTCAGAAAGAGATTGAGAGAACTTTCTTGAAGAAAATCTTGCTGGGGTTGTTCATATAGTAGATTCATCGCCTTATTTAGTCCTTGTACTTTTGTGATTATCTTGGTATGGTACCTTTACTATTTTTCGTTGAATTATGTAGTCAGTGTACTCGCGAAGCTCTTTTAATTTGGCCAAAAGTAAGGGTGATAATTCGAAAAACAAATTGTTATTTCAAAATATTTCTTTCATTATTGAATTGGCAAGATAGTTTTTTTTTTATTTTTTATTTTTATTTTTTCTTAATTTTACTCCAAAAAATCCATGCTAAACCCAGCCCAATTTAATTTTAGCTTCGTTGTAAATTAATTAATAAAATAATTAAAATATATGAAAAGTTGTAACTTTCCTGTATCTTTTTTTATTTTTAGTGATGTTATTTTTAATATATTTTTTATTATTAGTTTTTGTTAAAATTATTTTTATTAAAAAAATATTTTATTTTATTCTTTTATAAAATTAGCATGGTTTGCAAGTTTGTTGATTAAACTAAGATTATCTAAGTTGCCTTATGTTATGTGTTTGGTGTGGTTTTTTTATTATTTTAATTGAATTTAATTTTTTTATAGTCTAATTTTTTATAAATAATTTAAAAATAGTTTTAGAGAAAAATTATATTATTAAATTTTATAAAGTATCAAAAATTGAAGAATGTAGAAAAAATATTGCTCGCTCAACACTCATTTCAATGTGAATTATAATAATAATGTATATTGTTTTGCTTTTTTTTCTTGAATATGTTTTTGTTGATTTCATATTTTAAAATTAAGGATATTAAGAATTTAACTCTATAATTTATTTATTTTATTTTGCATTTATATGAGGTTGGCATGGTTTATAGATTTTACAGAGTAACTCAAATTATCTCAATTTATAATTTTTGTGGGTTTTTTTAATTGAACTTGACTTTTTTTATAGTTCATTTTTTCCCATGCAATTAAAAAAATAATTTCAAAGAAAAATCATGTTATTAAACTTTATAAAGTAATAGATATTAAAAGGTGGGAAGAAATTATTGTTTATTCACACATGTTGCACTATGAATAACAATAGTAATCCACAAAGTTTTACTTTCTTTTTTTATGTTTTTTTTTTGGAATTTTTATTATGATTTTATTAATTTTTTCTTATTAATTTCATCTTTTATTATTAGTATGGTTGGAAACTTGGTTTTATATTTTGTTTCTTTTTATTCTATCTTTCTCCAAGGTTAGTAACATTGGTGTTTATTCCTGATTTATAAGTTTGATACAGTATTTTTTTTAATTCAATTTGATTTTTTTATCATTTATTTTTTTTCATGTAGTTTTTTTTTAAATAATCCTGGAAAAAAGTTATGTTATTAAACTTTATAAAATTCATGGATCTATTCACAGGTTTGGCTAATTAACTTGATTTTTTCAGTGTAATAAGTTAACTAATTTTTTTATTTTATCTTTAAATATTAAGTTGATTGGGAATTCGAATTTATAATTAGTTTTGTTTCACCTTTTATAAGGTTATCACGATCTAAAAAAACATATTAATATTAGATTGATGTTTGATTCGACAATCATCTATTTCTGTTATCATATAGCAAATAACAAATGGTTTTGATAAAAAAAATAAACAAATTATAATTCTAGTAGTGCCCATGACTTGATTTGCAGGTTTGGTGTATTAATTCGGCTTACTCAATTCACAAGTTTGACAAATTTACTAACCAATAAGATATGTTTTTTTTTGTTTTTTGTCTTTTAACTGTTTTTAACTTTTTTTATTTTATCTTTTAATATTGAATTGCTGAGAAATTGTCTGCATCATAGGTTTTTGTTTGCATTCTATAAGGATATTTGTATTAAGTAAGTGTCTATTTTTAGATTGGTACTCAATTTGATGAACATTTATTTTTATTATATAATTAAATAAAAAAAGTTTATAAAAAACATTATTCAACCTAATCGAATTAATGACTCCCATCATAGAAGAACCAAGGTCGATCTAATATATTGTTGTTTAAATATATATTTTTTAAATTGTTATCTTAAAGTTTTTTTAAAAGTTAATTCATATTTTTATCGATTATCAAGGTTATATTTGAATCTATAAAATTAATCAATTTAAATTGAAGTAACTTTCATACAGTTTAATTAAAAATTTTAATTATATAAAAAACTGAATTGAAAATTTTTAAAACTAATCCATGTAATCAAGTTTACTAATGTAATTAAAAAATTATTCATGCTCTTGATTTTTTTTACATTTAAAAAATAACTGACTTGAACCATGATAAAGCGTAAGCTAATATACTACTATACTTTATTTCACGAGTCGAACAAAAATGTGTTTGGTATTGCGGTAGATGTCGTGGTTGTAGTTTGAAAAAAGTTGTTTTATAAAAGTACTTTTAATTGAGATTGGTTTGAAAAAACATGTATTTTGTTAAAAGTGTGATTGAAATTGAGATTGAACAAAAAATAGTTTAATGTGTTTGGTTAAGAATGTTTTTGAAATTGAGGTTATAAAATAATTTTAAAAAATATATATATTAATATTGATGGTTTTTAATTTAAATATTGTAGATTTAACTATTGTTATTACAACATAAAATAAACAATACTTTATATGAAATATTTTTATTATTATTCTATTAAACCATCTATAATTTCATTATGTACAAAATTCATTTGACAAGAACTACATTTTCCATACGTGTAATAAAAGTAGATAAAATATTATCATGTATAAAATTGATATTACAGTGCGAGTAAATCTAGTTCACTATATACTAGTTTTTTTAAAAAAAATATTGTTCATATCATAGTACAAATGAATTTAATTTACTCTAAATTATTTTAAAAAATTATTAAAAAAATTAACATATTAAAAAAAAAATTATTCATGCGAACAGTGCAAGTAAATTGTACTGTTCCTTAAATGAGTAGTGAAATTTACTTGTGAACAATAAAAGTAAATTACACCGTTTATTGTTTTTCAAGTAAATAGTGTAATTCTCTTTCTCTATTATATAAACAATTTATTAATTTATATGATTTATGCTAATTATATTATTTAGTAAACAGTGTAATTAATATAAATTAATATAAACAGTAGAATTGTTTTCTTTTTTCTTTTGATGCATTTAGAATGCAAAAGTAATGTAGAATTCATAAACAAAAAATCTCATTTTATATTTATTAAACGATTAAAATCTATAATTTAATTAAAACATAACCAAAACCGCGTAAACAAACATTCTCAAGAGATCCAGGAAGAACAAAATGGCCAAAACAACCTCATACGTGAAAATGTGGGAAGCCTTGATTCACTCGACACGGTCATTCTCCCTCCCTCCCATAATCTCTCATCACTCAACACTCTTTCTTTTTTATGCTTTCTCTAACTAGAAAACGAAGAATTGAACTCTTAAACAGAGTCAGATACTCGTAAATGGAATCATCATATTAAATTCCACGACAGGTAACATGGTATGGAAGCTTAATTTATTGTCTTTTTAATTAAAAACCTTTTCTCTTGATTTTATTATATGGATATGTTCTTTATTTTTTAAAACAATAGGTGGAGAGATTATGAACCACAAGGTTATTGGGTTGATTTTGATAGATTTTATATCTTCGCTATTTTGGGTTTTTTTTTTCTTTACTTTTTAATGATTATGACTGGTAAAGTTCAAAGCTTTGGATTGATTTATTAATTATTTTTTTTTGTAGATCTTGATTTGCTATTTGCAGGTTTGAGGTCACAGTTTGACATTCATTCTGGTGTTTTTAGGGGGGAGTGGATGCTAAAGTTTGGATTTTTGGATCAATTATTTTTATTGGGGTTTACTCAAGTTCAGGGGGTAAGAGATTGCATGCTGCTGATATGCAATTTCCTTTATGATTTGTAGAGAATTTGATGTTCCATGGGGAGTTTCTGGTGCATTTTAATCAGTGTTTGGTATAGATCACACCTTGAAGTCATAATATTTTCCAGATTCTGCTGGATTTTGCAGTAAATGATTACGAAGATGGAGGGTCAAACAACTTTTTCTGATGGGTGTTATAATTATTATATAAAAAAATAAATTTAGAAAAATTATTTTTAGTTATGAATATTTTTATTAAATTATTAAAAAAAATATTTAAAATATTTAGTTAAAATAATAATTAAAATTAATATTGGTAATATAGATGGAATCAGGATTATATAAAAAAGTTGCCGGAAACACATACCTAATAACTCTTCAACGAATTTAGTCGGGGGGGGTGATGGGATTAGAGGAGGATGAGGAATACAATCGCAGTTGCTGTGAAGATAAAAAGGTGTAGAAATGGATTGAAGAAATGGCCGAGGAAAAGCCCAAAAAGATCTGATGAAGTTTTAGAGATTGTTTGGAAGGAAATATGATTGTTTTTATTTTTTAAATAATTTGTTTTTATTAAAATATATATTAATGATATTTTTTTATTTTTTAAAAATTATTTTTAATATTAGCATATCAAAATAATTTAAAAATATTAAAAATATATTAATTTAAAATTAATAAAAAAAATAAAATAAAATTCAAATTTTTTCAAAACATTTTTGAAATATAGAAAGAAACAAGCCCTTAGTGATGATGCTTTTCAAAGGGACGTGAATTGTTAAGGATAAGGAATTTGGTTTTGGATTCTCGAGTGGTGAACGAAGAGCTAGAGCATCATGATTTTGGCAGCGGGTGACGTTTGTTATCCTTATAGAATCCTTGAGCTGCATATAAAAAATATGGTTTTTTTATTTAGTGGGTGTTTTTTTTTAGATTAATATAGGTGTTCAGGTCAGCTTGTGTGTACCATGACTAATTCCACGGACTTTGAAGTTAATGACCCTGTAAGCCTCCAGTGACCATCATATAAATACCAATGACTCGAACCTGAGATCATAGAAGGAATAAATTTCTCGGTCCCAAGTACTTGCCATTTGGCCACTACTTAGATGGTTTTCGTTGTTCATATGAGTAGTAGTGGTGGCCTTTTATTTTTCAATCTTTTTTTGGGTATTTTTTCACTCTTTTTTTCCCTTTTATTTTTGTCCTTTATTTATTAATTTTATCACTTGTTATTTGCTTGATTTTGTATTCGTCAAAAGTTATTGTAATTTTCAATAAACATTTTAATGTTTGATTTGTTCTTGATCTATTCTAGGTTTTGCAAATATTTATTTTTGTTATTTTATAATCGAGTATAAAATAGTTTTTTAAAAATGAAGTTTTTAAACTCAATGGGCTCCAACACCTTGATTATATATTTAATGGGTTAAGCTACAAAATCTTAATCTATCTAATATGTTATTATTTTAATATTTGTTTTTTAAAGAATTTTTTTGATTTATTTTAAATGCATACCATACTTTTTATTAATTGTTTAGTCTATCTTTGGGTCTATTAGGTCTAGTGGGTAACGTTAAGACTTAAGACAACTCATACAATATAATTTTAAACCCTAGCTAATCAAGAAATTAGGTAGAGAGATTTAAAGGTTGATCTAATATGTTAAATTTAATAATAATATCAAAATAGACAAAGTGAAAGCAAGAATGTTGATTTGAGTAACACAAACATTAATAATAACTAAATACCTAAAAAATTTAATGGTTTCACTATTAAGCCCTAGTATCATGTCAAAAGCCATATTCAACGAGCAGAATGCTAGTATTTTTATACTTTTCATTGCTAATCTTAAGGGATAAAAGGAGGCTAAGTTAGCTAAAAGATAATTATTGGTTTAAGGACACCTAATGTCTTCATTTTTTTAAGGTAAAAAAAAGATAAAAAAATATTTCAAGCCAATGTTTAAGTACCAAATATTATAACGCTTAAGTAATCCATGTCATGCTTTTAGTAAAAGTTTGAGTGACCTTTAATAAAAAGATGCTTGTATCTAAAACTAACATACGTGGATAACATAGAATATATAAGGTGCGAGATAACTCTTTCTAAAAAACTCTACGAAATAGCATTGTAGCTTTGAGAGTAAAGTTGCCATGTCAGAAAGGGAATCATTGATAAAATGATAATAATTTTAGGTATTTATTTAATCTTGCTAGGTACGAGTACTTTTCTTTTAGTATTTCAAGCTCTTTGTATTAGGTATGTTATGATACTTAGGCTGAAGGGTGTAAGAAAAATTACCATCTTGACCCTTAGCTTAAATGTTATTTACTAAAATATCTTTTTGGATGGGAATGATGGATTGTGGTCTCTCTCTACTTTTTTATTGCATTTTCTTCCTTTCATCCTTCAATATTTAATTGATTTTAAATTTATCTTTATAAATTATTTTAATTTATTTTGTGTGAGGTTAATGTAGTCTCAAATAAATATCTTGACATTTGATTTGTGCTTAGTTTTATGAGTGTATATTTTTGTTGTCTTATAAATAAGTAAAGATTATATTTAAAAAACAAAGTTATTAAAACTTATGGAGTTCATCACTCGGATCGTGAATTTAGCAAATTAAGCATGAAATCTGGGTCGATTTAATATGTCGATATCTTAATATTAAAAAATAGGTTTATCTTGAATTTTTTTAAAGTCAAACCATGCTTTTTTATCAGTCACGTGGTTTGCCTTTGCACCACCAAGTTGACTGAGTTACGTTAAGACAACTTTCATAAGGTTTAATTTTAAATCTACACGTGTCGACTCTTAATTTGTTTTTCCTTTAATTTTAAAGCAAGGTAGACAACATATTGCCTACCCTAAGTTTTTTGAAAATAATAAAGGCAGACGACATGTCATATGTCTTCATGGTTTTGACCATCATATAGTGGCTAAGGAATCAATTTTTTTCTTTTTTTATCTAACAACATGATTTTCAACTATAATGCCAAAGCACCAAAAAAACATTCATATGATGTAAATAAACCAACAAAACAACTTAAAAAAACACTAAAAGCACAGATATAAGGAAAAAAATCCCTTCCTAAACTTGATCTCTCTCTCTCTCTTTCTCTTTTTTACAATTTTATAGGGGGAAAACACCTTAATTGAAACTCCATATCAAATGAAACCCATTGACACTAAAATCTATCGTTTTAGTGGTGGAAGTTGCTATAAATTAAGATTTTTTTTAATTTACCGGTGGAATCTGATTGCCCTCTCTTCTCTCTCGTACAAGAAGTTGATAAATAAAAAAATTAAATTTTATATTGTAATTGAATTTATAAATTTATAAAGGACCAAAAAGTTATAATTAAGAAAAAAAGAGATTAAATTGTACTTTTGATATGATTTTTGAAACCACCCCTTGCCTCTTTGTTTTACATCTTAGTCCCTTTTGTTTTGTTGTTTTCCCTCCTTAACAATTTTTGATAAAAACTAGGCATGTATTTAGGCATAAAAGGAAGCAATGAAAAAGAAAAAAAATCATCATGGAATAAATTGAAAAAAATACTACATATACCATCGATTATTATATTGAAAATTCCACATCTTTTAGAGTTTCTTATAATTATTCTTGTATTTAATATTTATCATCAATAAATTTTTTAAATAAAACTTTAGCTTAATTTTAATGATTTTTAAATAAAAATTCAAGAGATAAATAAGTTTTATAAATCATTAGTTAACATGTCATTGAATGTGCAAATCAAAGTAATATGAAATACTATTTAAAAAAAATGCATTAAGAGAGAGTTGCTATATAAATAATTGGCCCTTGATCAGTCCCTTTGCATCAAATACGCTCCGCACAACTCAACTTTGAGTATTTGGGCTTTGCCTCCCTTGATTTTATCAAGTTTCAAGTTTAGCTAATGATTCATTTTAATACTCAAAACTTCACTAAACTCATTTGCAATTTTATATTTTAAACAAATATTTAAACAAAATTAAAAATGTTTTTTAGAATAAAAATAATGTCATAATTTTTTTTTAAATGAAATCACTCTTTGGGTTACCTTTTCATCAAATATAAAAAAAGATTTAGGATGCAAAGAATCACTGTATAATTTTGATGATTGTTGTATCTCTCTCTTTGTGTTAATGTCTTATTGTTAAATTCTATTAGGTGTTGTTTCATTTTGATTGTTATTGTCTTGTTTACAAGTTTGTAGTTAATATATTTTATTTTTTTCAATTGTGAAACCAAAAATGATCTTTTCATCAAATATAAAAAAGATTTAAGATGACATGGAAATTGTTATTGTATGATTTTGTTAATGTTATTGTATCTCTCTTTCTATTTAATGTCTTATAATATTAGTTTAATGTTTAGAAGTTGAAAATATATGAAAAAAACATGAAATTAGAATGGTTGAAGGTTATTTGCTGTCAAATTTCATTTGTTATTGTCTTTTTATTGAATTGTTATTATTTTTTGTTTAAGAATTTTTACTTCATGTATTTTTTTAAATTAAAACAAGGAAAATAACAAGTTATGGGGTTTTTTGTCACCTTTATAAAATATTTAACAATACTATACTGTTTATTTGAAGTATTTTATTCTTATTTTATGTAATTAAAATAAGAAAAAATACAAGTATTATTGTCAAATTTCATTCATTACTGTCTATATATAGAATTATTATTGTTTTTTTTTTATTTTTTTAAGGGTTTCTACTTCATTTATTTTCTTTCAAATTAAAACAAGAAAAATAAAAGGTTATGAGATTCTCTGTCACTATTATAAAATATTTAATAATCTAGCATTATTTATCTAAAAAATCTTATATTTATTTTGTATAACTAAAATAAGAAAAAATACAATCGTTATTGTCAAATTTCATCATTTACTATATGTTTTTTAAATTGTTAATGTTTTATTGTTTAAGACTTTCTAATTCATGTATTTTATTTTTTTCAACAAAAATAAAAAAATAACAGGTGATGGGGTGCTCTATCACTATTATAAAATATTTAGTAATATAATACTATTTATCTGAAATATCTTATAATTGTATAAGGAATTGGTTATCTTATGCAAATTTTACATCACGTGTAGTAAAACTCAAGTCAAATTAGAGGCCATTAGTTTACTGAAAAGTAATTTTTTTTAGAAAATAATTTTTTTGAAAAATAATTTTCTGAAAAGTTAATTATTTTTTGTTATTAGGTAGTATTGTGAAAAATAAATTAGAAAATACTTTCTAGTGTTTGGTTATGTCATGAAAAATTAGTTGAAAAATAATTTATTAATATTTTTTTTTAAATTTATTAAAATAATAAGAAATAAATTTTACAAATTAAAAAGTTGAATGAGAATGAGATTGAAAAAAAATCTAATTTTATAAATTATTTTAAATAAAATAAATAATAATTAAAATAATAAAGATCAAATCTAGTAGATAAAAAAATTAAAAAATAATTAAAATAAAATAATAACAATTATAATTTCATAAATTATTTTAAATAAAATAAGTAAAAATCAAAACAATAAAAATTAAATTATAGATAAAAAATTTTAATTATAAAACAATAAGATAAAAAATAATAATTATAAAAATGAGAAGTAACATTTATATAAAAATCAAACTAAATTAAATTTTAAAAGATAAAATTAAAAAATAGATTCAAAATAAAATATATAGCAATTAAAATTTTGAGAATCAAATTTATTAATCATTAAATAATATAATATTTTTTTAATTTTTTGATTAATTTTTTAATAATAAATAAATATAAAAAATTTTAAAAATAATTTTCCGCCAAATAAAAAAGCTTATGTCGCTTGGATTCGATAGGGTCACTTTTGGCCCCGGATGACCAGATTTTTAAGTGAAACCGACTGATGGATCCCCGGGCGACATGTAGAAACCATCGGAAAAAAAGAAAGTGAAAAAAAACTAGAAAACTAAAGGCCACACAGACCAAAATATTCTGCTAGGGTTTCAGAATCCGAAGTTGTAATGGCAGGCGAGAACGGCAATGGCAGATCCGAGACGAACAGTCGACTAGCTTTGATGGACTCGGTGGAGTCACGGTGGGTGTTTCAAGACGGCGGCGAAAAAACACTAGAGGCAGGTGCAATTTTAAAAAGCACTAAAAAACAGAAGCTACCACAACCCCTAACAGGTTCTTATGCCTAGGTCAAAATTCACACAATACAAATACCAGCAGTAAAAAGGCACAGTTATTCAATTCTCTAAAAAGCACTCTGGTTCTTGGTGAGAAT
Organism: Populus euphratica; assembly: GCF_000495115.2. NCBI lineage: Eukaryota > Viridiplantae > Streptophyta > Magnoliopsida > Malpighiales > Salicaceae > Populus > Populus euphratica. Next base: position 166,029 of record NW_011500171.1, read on the forward strand.
TTTCTCTACAGGTTATGCTTGCATGGCAATCTAAACAAGGGAACATAAAGCTAAACCCATAGAAACAGCAAGATAATACTCTGAACAGATCACAAATGCAGTTAGTGATGTAATAATACTACCAAGCACCTAGTTCAAAGAAAATACAATAAGCACACTCAGAAGTGTTTAGAAGATACAATCTAGATAAAGCACAAGGACCAGGTGGCAGATGTACAATCCAATACATAAGAAACCCTAAGAAAAAGAAAAGGATAAGATAAGGATTAAGAAACAGCAGTTATCTTTCCCTAATGGGCATAAAATTTGACTGGAGCACGATTAAAAAAAAAAAGAAAAAAAAGCAAATTGCAAAGCAACTTTTTAAAAAAAAAAAGCAAATTGCAAAGCAACTTTTTCCAAACAAAATATCGCAGTAAAGTGGATGACATGGCAAAGCATACAACTTATGGAACTGACAGCAAGCCAGCAACACAGCAAGGTAGCAGCCACCACCAGTATCAAAAGTGCTAGTACCATTACCGAACCAACCCCATCATGAAGGGCAGCAACTGACCGCTACAGGTGATTATTCACTAATACTTGCATAAGTTACGGACCGACCAATATCATACAACAGAACAGGCATCAGCCATCACTTGAACAGCTACAGTCACGGACTTGTATGCTTACTTCACTACATTGAGCAACATTAGTTAAAAGGTTATATTGGTGGCGTTAAGCATGGCAAAGTCTTATGCCCCAAACAAATAATAGGCAGAATCATGTTAACCTGGCCTGTAAAAAACTGCGGCTGCAAAATTCAGAACTGCATAT